>NW_027270992.1:0-262500 GCF_040938485.1 Diadema antillarum | reverse complement strand
GAGCTGATGTCTGTAGGTGTGCTGTGGAACTGTGGTGGGGTTAGGTGGGGTGGGCTTGGAGAATTGTGTGAGTTAGTGTTTGTTGTGGATTCAGAGCTCTGTAGGGCGTCTTCTTTTTTCTTCCGTCACACATATACCAATGATGCAGTACCAACCACGTACGAGGCCAAGCCCGCTTCACGTTATACATATATATACATATATACACTCATTGTATGTATATAGCCATAAACAAGGAACACCAGGTGTAAGGATATGTTTTTAGTTCACTTCTTCTGATTCTTTTGAAGGTTTTCATTTTAAATGTTTTGGAGAGCATAATATAAGACAGAAAATACGTTCATGCATGTAGATTCTGAAACGTGTCAGTTACCATAATTATTCGTAGAATTGGTCTTATTTTTTAAGCTAACTTAGCAGGAAAATTGTACTTTTGTACTTTAATGTTGCCCTTTGTGTGAACTTACTTTGTTTCTCCCCTCGAAGTGTCCTATGTTTCAAATTAATTTGCTTTATATATCTAAACCTGTCTCCCTCCAATACGGCGGTGCCATGGTGGCCATATATTCACCGAGTGACGCAATCCATCCGTATTCATCACAGTGTGAATTTGTCATATCGTTGTTTATTACATTTTTTTATCTAGATTACACGCTGCTGAAAGAGATACCAAACCGTACCATGCCATACCATACCGGACCTTAACTTTGCAATCCCAGTGTCATGGCTGCTCTTAAGTGTGATAAAAGAACACACCAACTGCTGGTATGAATGAAGGATAAATTGCAAATGATTATTTTAATTTCCTACAAGCATAGCATCACAACGATGAGTGCAAAATGTAAACATCATAAATTTATCATGCAGAAATAAATTACAGTGAACATAAGGGACCCAATTTGTAATAAATGCGCATGAGATTGTAATGAAAGTTTGTATAACATTCTTCATTTTTTGATGACATGGACTGTAAGATATTTTCGCGGCGGATATCATTTGGCGGCAGGCCCATCGCTGTTGATGCATTACCATAACATTACAGTAACCTTAATACAGGAAGGTCATTATGAACGGATCACTACAATGTGACCGTAATGGACATGGCTGCCCAAGCGTGCAGCGGCGCAGGCTGCCTTTGGATAGTTGAATAAGTCGCGCAGGAACTTTTTTTAAGATACAACAAGATCAAAGGCACCCTTTGCCTTTATTTGATCTGGTTTTCACGGTATCTGCTTCAAGCCCAATATTGCCGTACTTCTCCCTTAAAGAAATACCACTACTACAACTTTCTCTCCCCCCCCCCCTCTCACTCTCTCTCTCTCTCTCTCTGCTGGTTACTTTGTCGTTATTACCTTTAATCATCTTCTCTTTAATCACATTTTCCAAGGTGATTATATCAGCGGGGCATTCAACTTGTTTTTAAAGGTCTGTTCATTTTTCATTTCGTACTCGTTGACTGGATAATGACGTCATTAGAAGGTCTTCAGAACTAGGATTTACCTATTTACTTCTTTATCTGAATAAAACGTGTGTGCGTGTGTATGTATGAAATAATGATAATCATTTAACGCGGTGTGCGTATGAGAAAGGATGTGTGTGTGTGTGTGTGTGTGTGTGTGTGTGTGTGTGTGTATGTGTGTGTTTGTGTAATGTAGTCTAGAACTTGACCTCTCCCTCTATTTGCGTTTTAAAGATCTTGGATAGGGAGAGAAAATTCTATATAAGGGTGAAAGGGCCCATCACCAAACAGCACCAGACGACACGAATCTTTCAACACAAGACATCTTCGCAGCTCCTACACCCTCGTCCACAACACGTGAGTATGCATTTTGCTCCTAAATTTTGGCGTATAGCATTAATTTGTATCAATGCAGGAGTTTTCTAGTCTTCAGCTTCCTATGCGATGGTTGCACCCAGTTAGAATACTGTTCCAGTGAGAACCTAACACGATTTTACAATCACAAGGTTCTACGTTTACCTGGTGAAAAGTTATATTTTGTAGAGAATTGCTTCACTCCCTATGTAAACCGCTTCAACTGTCACGTGAAATCATGCTTACTGGATCACAGTGGATTTCCTATTTCATTCCTCCATCTATATAGCAAAGCAACACCTTCTCGTTACAAACAGAACTTTGGTTTCATCCCATGTCTATAATCATTGTCTGGTTGTGTAAGATGCTTCCTAGCTTTAAAAGCAGCCGTTAAGATTTATTCTGAACACAACAGAAATCTAGGGAGACAGACTATAAAGATAAGGGAAGTGGTCGTGAGGTGGGGTTACCTGCATGCTTTATACTCAATTTCGTCTACGTTATACTACATGTTAACAAAGATACTTTGACTGAAACGCTGCGTGAACTCCTCCTGAATAGAATGATGATGCTTGTTATGTATTAGAAGTAGAGAAAATTTATAGCTATGATGTTAGGGTAAGACACTCTGAATGAAACATGGTAGGGGTAATCAACATTATATCCCTTTGAGTCATGCCAACCATCCCTGTTCTTCTTATAATCCTCTAAGATCCAATGGCAACGAAGATGATGTGAAATGGATGCATGAGCAAAGAGTACAATTAGAGAATGAAGTTCCATAAAATGTGTATAATGAAGCAGCTTCTTTGTTAACGTAGTGACAGTATCGCGTAGTGCAGTCTCTTGCGGTTCAAATCTGACATTTCAATCGATTTAGGTATTCTTTTCTTATGAATGAAAGAAGCATAATTGTGTAAAAGGACCTTTGTTTCTAGGCAGTAAGAGTACTTTCCTTTCAACGTGCTGTAGAACCTTTCTTTCTTGCACGTGGAAGAATGTAACAAGAATTGTCCAAAGTGTTACTGACGGGCGGGGTATCCGTAAATGTACATTATTTTGTAAACCTGCTACAACAAAATCTTTACAAATATAAATCACAAACGTAGTAATACAATTTGAAAAATCATGTATGGTTCTTCAAAATAATCTGAAGCATTTTTTCTCTGTGAGTTATCATGTTGTCTTCATTTTCTTAGACGAAAATTTCCAAAGAGATCCCCTCCTCCAGAAAAGGAATGAGTTTTGATTCTTTATTTATTGTGTCTATGTTGATTCGACGTCTCGCGGCTTCATTGAGAAGTGCTTATTGTCATACTGTAACTCAAAATTGCAATATTTGTTCACTCCTAGAATCACCATGGTTTCCAAGGTCCTCATCGCTCTCATGGCCCTCGTGGTCGTCGCCTCGGCCTTCGAAATGGAGGTCGATGAGGAATTCGCCGCCGACATGGAGTTCATGAAGAGGGACCCGGTCATGCAGGAGTTCTACCTCGCCGAGAAGAGGGGCCAGAGCATGAGGAAGTACAAGCGTAAGTAACATGGCTCTGCCCAGATGTGCCCGCATTTATTTTGCATGAATGAAAAATCATTATCAATATCATCATTAAGTATCCTTTTCGCAGAGTGTACCACAATAAATTTTCACGCTGTAGCTCAGTGTGAGTATAGGAACTAATCTATCCGGGGAAACTGTTATTAGGCAATACTGTCAGGGCACAATCTTTACAAGGTGAGCTGAGATGGCCGCGACAACTTGAACTCTATAAAAGTACTACAATACTCCCGTCTTACGCCGCCGCCTCGCCTGCTCTCTGGCTTGATTCGCAATGTATGAGTCTCCAGAATAATAACTGACTCGCCGAAATCTGCTTCCTCCTAACACTCAGCTTAGCTTGTATTCTTTCTGGTCGAAGGTGACAATATGAACTCTACAACTCTACCAATGTATCCCCGCCGATTCTCCTTCTCTCTGCCTTGATTCGTAACGCATAAGTATCCAGAATAATAATCGAGTCGTCAGAAACTGCTTCCTCCTATCACTTAGTGCAGCTTGTATTCCTCTTGGTCCATCAGTGCCATTTGATTTTAATGTAGGAGCTACACATTTTTTTAATGTATATAAGCCAAAAAGACATCACATTTGCATGAAGAACGAAGTCCACGGAGGAAGTATCACAGTAGGCCTGGGGATGCAGCTATTACACTCATATGCTCGAATTCACTGAGATAATTTAAGTCGAATGCATAGTTTTACTTTTGCCACTGCAACCACTAACAAGATTTCTGTCCCCTTTTCTTTTTGACAATCGCTTCCCTCCAGCTTGTGACACCCAGGTCAACCCCAGCCAGACCTGCTGGTGCAGCCGACGAGGAGGAAAGTTTGCCTTCTGCTCAGGTCTGCTCAATTTTTGGTTTATTTTCATTTCTTCACCTTTGAACCAGTTAGTTTTTAAGCATGCACTTAAACTGTATTGAAAGAATGCCTGAGATTTTGATTTTGTACATATTACTTAAAAGTGGTATTGATTTATACATTTTGGATCATGTGTATCTAAGGTGTATGGGAGCCTAACATTTGAAAAGAGGAAATGAAATACATTTACTCCAAGTTAAACAATAAGTAAACAGATACAGACATCACATACATCAGTAGCTGTTTGTCTATCTTTGTAATTCCTCTGAAAACACATGATGAAAAGCTCTAAATTTGATCTTTTATTTGAAATCTTAAAAGATGTTGACTGTCTCTCTGTACTACTTTAATTCACTCTCACTGAATAAATCACCAACTCATCCCATGCCATGTCTTGAAAACTTTGAATCCCAGGAGCCGGAAATGGTGCCGCCATCTAAACATACTCTCACCCTTGACCTTTGGACTTTCCCGATCAGAATCAGCAACGATGACGTAATCAGGACACGATATCAGGAATATTTTGCAATAGTTTTATGAACTCTTCCGGAAGCAGTGCATTGGATATCTCGAAAACTTGCAAGTATAAGATGTACCGCGGTATGCAAAGAGTGTGAATAAACTAGATCTTCAGAAGAGTATTCCTTTGGAATCTGTGCCTCATTCTCAATAGAAATTATGGCAGCTAAAATATTACGTGCAGTTCGTTTGCTCGCGCTTGACTGATTTTGGTTGTGTGTCTGTTTGTTCAGTTCAGTTCAGTTCAGTTCAGTTTTTATTTCTGCATTTCAAAATCAATACAAATCAACAAATCAACAAAATACTTACATAGTCATTTACACAGCTAATATTCGTAACGTTTGGATCTTACATACATTTTCTTTTTTTTCAAGAACGAATATCATATATGAAAGGAAGCAATAGGAAATGATAAAAATGAAATGCAGGGGACCATCATCATAAGCTAAGCTTGACGAGGAAGATGGCCCCAGGTAAAGAGATACATAAAGAAAATCTTGCCACTCACTGAGTGGGGGGTAATTGTGCGAAGGGCACAATAAAAGAGATACATAAAGAAAATCTTGCCACTCACTGAGTGGGAAGTAATTGTGCGAAGGACGTGCGGTGCAGTGCGGTGTGCATTGTGTTGGGATGAATCTTGGTTTGTACGTTGAGTGTTATTTTGTGTATCAGTGTGATGAGGTGAATGTTGCTTCAGTTATGGCCGTGAACTCATTGTTTAGGGTGTTTGTTGACCAGGTGGTATAAATATTTATATGTCAGAAGTATACTGGATTATGAGGGTGTTTTTTAGTTCTCGTTTGAAAATGTTCAACGACGTACATTGTTTTAAATTAGGGGGTAAAGAATTCCAAATATCTGGTCCATTATGTTTTAATGATTTTTGAACTAAAATGATTCTGGGGTTTTCGAGACGGTAATCGGACGACTGACGTGTTGGATATGAATGAACGGTGGAATTTGGAGTGAAGAAGCCATCAAAAATTTTTGGAAGACAATTAAATGTATATTTATACATAAAAACAGCAGTTTGAAAGGTGTGAAGATCCTCAATTTTCAATGTTTTTAGTTGACGAAATAGGGGATTGGATGGGGATAAGTAACGGGAATTGGTAATCAAACGTACAGCACGTTTTTGGAGGGTAAGAATTGGATTAATTTAGTTGAGCCACAGTTTCCCCAAACGATATTGCAGTATGTGATATGTGGTAAGATCAATGCATTATATAGAATAGTCAGGGAATTTGAGAAATGAAGTTTTTCAGTCGATATAAAATTCCTACAGTTCTTAAGACAGACGTGTGGATATTATGAATGTGATCGTTCAAAGTTAAACTCGAGTCAATTATGATTCCTAAAAATTTAATAGATCTTACTTCAGTTAAAGATAATCCATCAATATTAATATTATAACTGCTGTTAATGTTTCGTGAAGCAGTAGGTTTGAAACGTATAAAATTTGTTTTAGAGACATTAAGGGATAATTTATTACATATAAACCATCGGGAGACTTTGTCTATTTCCGTGTTCAGAGTATTAAACAGTGTTTCGAGGTTCTCATGGGAGTAAAAAATATTGGTATCATCCGCAAAAAGTATAAATTTAAGAGTTTTTGATGTATTTATCATATCATTGATATATACAAGGAACAGTAGGGGGCCAAGAATTGATTCCTGGGGAACACCACATACAATATTAAAATTCGGAGATTTAGATGACTTAAATAGTACATATTGCTTTCTGTTGGATGAATAATCAATAATCCAAGAAAGTGCTAAACCACGAATACCATATCTTTTTAATTTGTAAATTAATATATCATGATCTATGGTATCAAAAGCCTTTGATAAATCCATGAAAATTCCTATAAAGTGTTTTTTATTTGCAAAAGATTCAGTAATCTTATCTAACAATTGAATTATAGCTAAATCGGTGAAATGGCCCTTTCTAAATCCAAACTGATTAGGTATAAGTAGGTCATTTACATGAAGAAAAATGTACAGGCGTTTATGAATAAATGTTTCCAGAATTTTAGAAATACTAGGTAATAACGATATTGGTCTATAATTTGTTAAAAGAGTAGGATCGTCTTTTCTTTTGAAAATTGGAACTACTTTCGCAATTTTTAATGAGTTTGGGCATATTCCAGAAGACAAGGAAGGATTGAAAATGTAAGATAAAGGTGTGGGTACTTGTTTGATGATTTTCTTCAGTATATAAACACTTATTTCATCATGGCCACTAGATCTACTTGGCTTTAATCTGTTAACAATCTCCAGTATTTCTTCCTCATCTGTTGGGGTAAAGAAAAGGGATTTGTCGCAGTTTGGTGGAAGAAATTCAGTAAAGTTTGAATGAACATGTTTGTTTCTTTATTTTTGAAGCTAATTGGGGGCCAATATTTACAAAGTATGAGTTAAAAGCATCAGATATTTCATCAGGGTTTGTGAGTTCTTTGTTGTCATTATAAAAAACGGACGATGTTTCCTTATTATTTTTACCTGTTATTTCATATATAGTTTCCCATAAGCCATTTACGTTATCCTTTTGATTATCAAACTTATCGGAATAATACATTTTACGAGAAATACGAATCAAGTTACTGAGTATATTTCTATACTTTTTGTAATCTGTAAAATGTTTTGTATTGTGGGTAGTAATCGCCAGTTTATACAATTTATTACGGGTTTTTATTGAATTGATGATTCCCTTTGTAATCCAGGGATGTTTGTTCTTTCTACGTGTTTTTTTCTTAACTAAACGAATGTTTTTCGATAGTAATATAAAAGTTTATCTAGGAAAATATCATAAGCTTTATCGGCGTTATTTTGAAGATACACTTCTTGCCATTCTTCCTTCACTAAGTCAAAATTAAGTAATTCAATATTCTCGTCTGATTCTTTTCTGTACATTATTGGCCTGGGTTTTGAAATACTTTTGACGTTTTCAGAATAACGAAGAATAATGAATATCAGTAAATGATCAGATATATCATAATATAAGATACCATTAATGAATTTATTTACAGAAAAGTTATTAGAAAAATATTATCCAACAAGGTTTTAGATGTTTGGGATATTCTTGTTGGGTTATCAATATGGGAATGGAAAGCATATGAAAAAAGAATAGTTTTTAATTTTACCGCTAAAGTATATATTTTCGTCATGTCAATATTATAGTCGCCCATAATATAAATTTCCTTATTTTCTTGTGCAATCGTGTTGAGGCATTCATCAAAATTTTCTAAAAACGTTTCGGTTTTATGATTTGGTGGCCTGTATATAACACCAATTATCTTATTTTTCATTTTATCATTGATGATTTCCACAAACAGGCTTTCACAACTTTCAGTATCAATATCAGTTCTTCTTTTTACTCGCAATTCGTTATATATATATAGGGCTACCCCTCCCCCTCTACCTCTCTTACGATCAGAGCGAAATATTTTATATCTATCAAGGCTAAACAAATTTGGAGACGTGTGCCCTAGCCAAGTTTCAGTTATACCGATTGCGGAAAAGGGAAAATTTTGTAAAGAAAGAAGAAGTAGTTCAAATGAATCAAAATTTTTGTTTAAGCTTCTAGCATTCCAGTGGAATAAACTTAAATCTTTAATGGGGTTATAATTAGTGTCATCATTCCTATTTGTGGAATTACTACGGGAATTATTAACATGACTTGTAGTGGAATCAAGTGAAGATTTGAACATATTATTGAAATCCGAAATAATGTAGTATTTACTGTGATTACTTATGATACCCTGGTCAGGATGATCGTTGTTATGAGCCATTATGAGGATTTGAGTGGAAAGTTGAGAATGGTTGTTCTGGGGCCATGTATTTTTGTGTAGTACGTTGCAATGTCTGTGCGTGAATGTTGATGTGAGTGTGTGCATGTGTTGGGGTGTGCAATGCATGTGAGTTGATAATAACAATAATGATACTGATACATTATTACGTTATACAATAGAACAAATGTTACATCATATAGTCTCGCTAAATTTATGTCTACAAAAGTAAATGGAATCCTCCTACACTTAACGTTGGTGAGGTAAATTCGTATGCGTAATATGAAATAACAATGATTATAAAAGAAGACAAGGCGCTTATATGGTAATAACAGAAATATAATTACTCCAATAATAGCATACGAACGAAATGTTCTAACAGTTAAGGTAAAAAAATTAGATTGGTTGTTTTACAGAGTCATGCTGACAAGCCCCTTCGAACGTCTATGCATTTACGTAGAGATAGTTTGTGAAGGTGAGACATGAAGGAGGAATGTACATCTGGATGAAAATTCTTGTGTCAAACTACAATGAAAGGGTTCACAAGTTTACAAGAGTGCAAACGGAACATTCTTGAGTGATTTATAACTGTGCACGGACACTGTCTTGACAAAAATAGAGAATTCATTCTGTATACATTATCTACTGGTAGTTTAGGAAAATCCAGACCAATTGAATTTGTCCCGATCGTCAAAAACATCAGCCGTTTGTTTATCTTATACGAAATTTTTAGAATCTGATTTAAATGTAAGCTGGTATGTTGTTTAATTCGTCAGAAGCGGAAATAAATTATACTCTGCTGATCAATAGTGCTCTATGGTGAAGAAGTTCAGTTAAAAAAACAAACAAACAAACAAACAAACCAAGATGCGGCCAACTGATGTCATTGTCAATATCAAGGTTGAAAGGTAAGTGCAGTTTAGGTATAATCAGATATGCACGTAAATAGAAAGTCTCTCCGTTAATGCAGCGGCGCCGGCAGGGCCCGGCATTCGGACGAAAGGGTCATAACAAGATAAAAAAAGAATATCTCAGTTGCTATCACTGAGTCATGCTGCTTAACCCCTGCCGACGACTGTGCACTAACGGAAAGAAACTTTGTGACAAAGTTCATGCATTCTAAGTAGTAATATGACAATAATAAAATTATATTTCATTAAATCCAAATGGAATGATGTGGTGGGCGTAAATCCACGAAGACCTCTTTAAGAAAGAGAAAAGAAATGTGTTATTTTTGGTTTTGCCCCTTTGACTTTGATTTGTTTCACGGAGGGGGGGGGGGAGACAAAGCAACGATAAAAGAAAGCTCTTCCATACAATAAAGAAATTCGTCGTGGATTTTTGCTCAAACATGCGATAAATGATATAAAACGTTGTTCGTTGTACATGATTTTCTGCGTATTTCATTGGCATACTGTACTCCCTTTGGCTATGTCATTTTAATGGCATTCCAAGATATAAGTGCATAATGTATTTATATAAATATACACAATAAGATTTGTGTGTATGTCCACGTGTTTCTGCATTTGTTTGCCTTCTGTTTGCATGTACAGTGTACGTGCCATGTTTGGTACCATTAATTCATATAATTAATTCAATTAATTCTGATGATAACAAATGACTGAGTTGAATGAGTTCATTAGAAAACCGAGATACAGTTCTTTAGTTCAGAGCTTGTGAGATTGCTCTTCAATATTTATTCGCTAGATGTGAATAGTGGAGTATACGTATCTCACATACTGTACATACGTATGATATATATATATGTGTGTGTGGGTGTGTGTGTGTGTGGGTGTGTGTGTGTGTGTGTGTGTGTGTCTACATACACACATGTGTGCCAAATTAGTTCCAAACCATCCCTACACAAGATATTAGCTACATCAAAAAGACACTAAAAGGCATACAAATGCACACAAACACAAACATACACACAGACTAAAATACACGCATATCTTCATACGTAGATACATTCATACCTGGGTATTGCGGATTAAGAATAAATTGGCAACACAAAGAAATATTTTTATTTACAGTAACTTCACTTGTGTGTTACTCCACAGTTCTTCAGAAAACAACCGGAAGAAAACTTAGTCATCAAGGACAATAGACAAACTTGGCTGTTAAGTTTGTTAGATTTTGTACACAATCTCTTTTTCTCTCTCATTTTTTTTCTTTTAATTTGCTTTTTTTTTCAGACATGGCATGGGATGAGTTGGTGGTTTATTCAGTGAGAGTGAATTAAAATAATACAGAGAGACAGTCAACATCTTGTAAGATTTCAAATAAAAGATCAAAGGTGAAGTAACTTGACCAGCAGCCAGCTCTCAGACTATTTTCATTTTAAGTGTTTTGGAGAGAATGATATAAGACAGAAAATACGTTCATGCATGTAGATTCTGAAACGTGTTAGTTACCATAACTCGCAGAATATTGGTCTTATTCTTTAAGCTAACTTAGCTGAAAAAATGTACTTTTGTACTTTAATGTTGGCCTTTGTGCGAACTTACTTTGTTATCAAAATATTTTTCTCCCCTCGAAGTGTCTTATGTTTCATATTAATTTGCTTAATATATCTAAACCTGTCTCCCTGCAATACGGCGGTGCCATGGTGGCCATATATTCACCGAGTGACGCAATCCACCCGCATTCATCATGTATACAGTGTGAATTTGTCTTATCGTTGTTTATTATATTTTATTTCATCTAGATTAAACACAAAGAAATACCAAACCGTACCATGCCATACCATACCGGACCTTAACTTTGCAATCCCAGTGTCATGGCTGCTCTTAAGTGTGATAAAAGAGCACACCAATTGCTGGTATGAATCAATGATAAATTACAAATGATTATTTTAATTTCCTACAAGCATAGCATCACAACGATGAGTGCACATTAATGTAAACATCATAAATTCATCATGCAGAAATAGATTACAGTGAACATAAGGGACCCATTTTGTAATAAATGCGCATGAGATTGTAATTAAAGGTCGTATAATATTCTTCATTTTTTGATGACATGGACTGTAAGATATTTTCGCGGCGGATATCATTTGGCGGCAGGCCCCTCGCTGTTGATGCATTACCATAACATTACAGTAACCTTAAAGGGGATGGCTAGTAACTGATAAGTGGGAATCAGTGGGAATGCTGGGGGATGATTGTTCCAATCCTTGTGGGATTCATTTAAGAGTACATTATATATCTATTGTTGTGTGAAAATTATTTGCTTCAAAATGGTCTCATATTCAAGTAATGTGCAGTTTCATGTTAACGGGCCGTTAACGATCGCCCCGTCACTGCATGTTAACCTGGAAACATTAAACTGCACATTACTTCAATATGAGACCATTCTGAAGCAAATAATTTTCACACAATAGATATATATAATGTACTCTTAGATAAATCCCACAAGAATTGGAACAATCATCCCCCAGTATTCCCACTGATTCCCACTGATAGTTACTAGCCATCCCCTTTAATACAGGAAGGTCATTATGAACGGATCACTACAATGTGACCGTAATGAACATGGCTGCCCAAGCGTGCAGCGGCGCAGGCTGCCTTTGGATAGTTGAATAAGTCGCGCAAGAACTTTTTTTAAGATACACCAAGATCAAAGGCACCTTTTGCCTTTATTTGATCTGGTTTTCACGGTATCTGCTTCAAGTCCAATATTGCCGTACTTTTTTCTTAAAGAAATACAACTACTACAACTTTCTTCTCCTCTCTATTTCTCTCTCTCTCTGCTGGTTACTTTGTCGTTATTACCTTTAATCATCTTCTCTTCAATCACATTTTCTAAGGTGATTATATCAGCGGGGTATTCAACTTGTTTTTAAAGGTCCGTTCATTTTTCATTTCGTACTCGTTGACTGGATAATGACGTCATTAGGAAGTCTTCAGAACTAGGATTTTCCTATTTTCCTAAAACCTCTGTGTGTGTGTGACCTCTCCCCTCTACTTGCATTTAACAAATCTTGGATAGGGAGAGAAAATTCTATATAAGGGTGAAAGGGCCCATCTCCAAACAGCACCAGACGACAAGAATCTTTCAACACAAGACATCTTCGCAGCTCCTATACCCTCGTCCACAGCACGTGAGTATGCATTTTGCTCCTAAATTTTGGGCGTATAGCATTAATTTGTCTCAGCGCAGGAGTTTTCCAGTCTTCAGCTTCCTATGCGATGGTTGCAGCCAGTTAAAATACTGTTCCAGTGAGAACTTAACACGATTTTACTATCACAAGGTCCTACTTTTACCTCGTGAAAAGTTATATTTTGTAGAGTGTTGCTTCACTCCGAATGTAAACCGCTTCAACTGTCACTTGAAATCATGTTTACTGGATCACGATGAATTTCCTATTCTATTCCTCCATCTTTAGCAGAGCAACACCTTCTCGTAACAAACAGAGCTTTGGTTTCATTCCATGTCTATATTGACTAGTTGTGTAAGATGCTTCCTAGCTTTAAAAGCAGCCGTTAAGACTTATTCTGAACACAACAAAAATCTAGGGAGACAGACTATATAAAATAAAGATAAGGGAAGTGGTCGTGAGGTGGGGTTACCTGCATGCTTTATACTCAATTTCGTCTACGTTATACTACATGTTAACAAAGACAGTGACTTTGACTGAAACGCTGCGTGAACTCCTCCTGAATAGAATGATGATGCTTGTTATGTATTAGAAGCAGAGAAAATTTATAGCTATGATGTTAGGGTAAGACAGGGGTATCGATTATATCCTTTTGAGTCATGGCAACCAACCCTGTTCTTGTTATAAAGCTATAAGATCCAATGACTACAAAGATGATGTCGAAAGAGCTGGATGCATGAGCAAAGAGTACTTTTAAAGAATGAAATTCCATAAAATGTGTATATGAAGCAGCTTCTTTGTTAACAAAGTGATAGTATCGCGCAGTGCAGTCTTATATTTGTTTTTTTAATCTGACATTTCAATCGATTTAGCTATTCTTTTAATTCGCCTATGAATGAAATAAGCATAATAAAATGTGTAAAAGGACCTTTGTTTCTAGGCAGTGTGAGTATACTGTCAACGTGCTGTAGAACCTTTCTTTCCTGCATGTGGAAGAATGTAACAAGAATTGTCCAAAGTGTTACTGACGGGTGGGGTCTCCGTAAATGTACATTATTTTGTAAACCTGCTACAACAAAATCTTTACAAATATAAATCACAAACGTAGTAATACATTTTGAAAAATCATGTATGGTTCTTCAAAATAATCTGAAGCATTTTTTTCTCTGTGCGTTATCATGTTGTCTTCATTTTCTTAGACGAAAATTTCCAAAGAGATCCCCTCCTCCGAAAAAGGAATGAGTTTTGATTCTTTATTTATTGTGTCTATGTTGATTCGACGTCTCGCTGCTTCATTGAGAAGTGCTTATTGTCATACTGTAACTAAAAATTGCAATATTTGTTCACTCCTAGAATCACCATGGTTTCCAAGGTCCTCATCGCTCTCATGGCCCTCGTGGTCGTCGCCTCGGCCTTCGAGATGGAGGTCGATGAGGAATTCGCCGCCGACATGGAGTTCATGAAGAGGGACCCGGTCATGCAGGAGTTCTACCTCGCCGAGAAGAGGGGCCAGAGCATGAGGAAGTACAAGCGTAAGGAACATGGCTCTGCCCAGATGTGCCTGCATTTGTATGAATGACAAATCATTATCAATATCATCATTAAGTATCCTTTTCGCAGAGTGTACCACAATGAATTTTCACGCTGTAGCTCAGTGTGAGTATAGGAACCAATCTATCCAGGGAAATTGTTATCAGGCAATTATACTGTCAGGGCACAATCTTTACAAGGTGAGCTGAGGTGGCAGCGACAACTTGAACTCTATACGAAAGTAGCAAAATACTCCCGTCGCGCCACCTCGCCTGCTCTCTGGCTTGATTCGCAATGTATGAGTCTCCATAATGATAACTGAATCGTCGAAAACTGCTTCCTCCTAACACTTAGCTTAGCTTGTATTCTTTCTGGTCCATCAGTGCGTCCATCAGAGCACAATGTCTACAAGGTGACAATATGAACCCTACAACTGTACGCCCTACCAATATATCCCCCCCCCCCCGATTCTCCTTCTCTCTGCCTTGATTCGTAACGCATAAGTATCCAGAATAATAATCGAGTCGTCAAAAACTGCTTCCTTCCATCACTTAGTGCAGCTTGTATTCCTCCTGGTCCATCAGCGCCATTTGATATTAATGAAGGAGCTACACATTTTTTAATGTATATAAGCCAAAAAGACATCACATTTGCACGAATAACGAAGTCCACGGAGGAAGTATCACAGTAGGCCTGGGGATGCAGCTATTACACTCATATGCTCGAATTCACTGAGATAGTTTAACTCGAATGTTTATAGTTTTATTTTTGCCACTGCAACCACTAACAAGATTTCTGTCCACTTTTTTTTTTTTTTTTGACAATCGCTTCCCTCCAGCTTGTGACACCCAGGTCAACCCCAGCCAGACCTGCTGGTGCAGCCGACGAGGAGGAAAGTTTGCCTTCTGCTCAGGTAAGTTCAGGCGTCAAAAAAGAAACTGATAGACCTCCATCAGTCCATAGCTAACGTGTGGAATGCGGTTTTCATCGCTATTAGTAATCACCCGAGTAATCACACAGAAACTTCATACCAGATTAATTCTTCACCATTGAACCAGTAAAAACAAATACACGTACATTTTGTTTTTGAGTCATGCACTTAAACTAAATCGAAAGAATGCCTGACATTTTGATTCTATACACATATTATTTCTTAAAAATGGAATCGATTTATACATTTTGGATCATGTGTATCTAAGGTGTAACGGAGCCTAACATTTGAAAAGAGGAAACTAAATACATTTACTTTCAACGGAACAATAGGTAACAGACATAACCATAACATAGCTGTTTTTTTTTTTGTATCTGTGTAACACGTCTGAAAACGCACCATGAATAAAATTAAACTTGATCGTTTATTTTAAATCTTAAAAGATGTTGTCTGTTTCTTTCTATCATTTATGTTTGCTCTCACTGAATAAACCAACAACTCATCCCATGCCATGTCTTGAAAACTTTGAATCCCAGGAGCCGGAAATGGTGCCGCCATCTAAGCATACTCTCACCCTTGACCTTTGGACTTTCCCGATCAGAATCAGCAACGATGACGTAATCAGGACACGATATCAGGAATATTTTGCAGTAGTTTTATGAACTCTTCCGGAAGCAGTGCATTGATGACATCTCGAAAACTTGCAAGTATAAGATGTACCGCGGTATACTGAGAGTGCGAATAAACTAGATCTTGAGAACATTATTCCTCTGGAATCTGTGTCTCATTCTCGATAGAAATTATGGCATCTAAAATTGTACGTGCAGTTCGTTTGCTTGCGCTTGACTGATTTTGGTTGTGTGTCTGTTTGTGCATGTACACGTGTTTCTGCATGTTGTGTGTGCCTTGTGTTTGCGTGTGGAGTGTATGTGCCATGTTTATATTTTGTGCTTTTGCGTGTCGAATCAGTGGACAAAATAGCTATCATTAGGACTGTGGATACAATGTCTTTTTTGTTTAATGCTGTTCGTCGGGATAATAGATTAAATACAGCTGGTTGATACATCATGTAAGCATTTTCTATAAGATTTACTGTCCTTGTATCAAAGACGTTTTCCCATTCTGGTGATAACAAAACACATGAATGAGTTCAATATAGAAAACCGACATTATAGTACTATGCGTTTAGCGCTTTCGAGATTGATCCTGAATATTATTAGTGGAGTACGTATATAATATGTATGTTATGCATACATACAATTATATTCATATCCTTTTATATATATATATTATGTATATATATACATGGGCGTCACCAGGGGGGGTGCGTTGGGTGCGAACGCACCCCCCTTCAGATCCTTTAAAAAAAAAAAAAAAAAAAAAAAATCAGTCTGCGAGCGACCTCAACGCCGCACAGTGGGCCAGAATGGCTCCAAAGTGCGCCAAAATTCATATTCACCGAGATCAACTTAAAATGTATGCTAAATTGGAGGGGGTGTAGTATCTAGGGGTAATCAGACCCGTAGAATGCAATGAAAATATTTTCAACAGCTATGACGTCATTTATATAGCGATTTCTGATTGGCTGTGAACATCCAATGAGAAATATAATATTTCTCACGTTACAACAGTTTTCCCATGTCAGAAAATTGATATTGCGAACTGTAGCTGTAACGCATGTGCAGAAACAACATGAAAAGTAACAAAACAAAAGAAAAAATACAGGAAAGACGTCAAAGGTTCAGACTTAGGTCACACTTAGAGGGGCGCCCTTCAGGACTTTTTTTTTTGGTATATTTAATCAATAGTTTGCTGTATATGATGTCCTCTCTTGAAAATGCATGCGTTAACAATGCAAATACGAGACAAGTGAGAAACAAACATTGTACACAAATTGAAAAGGAAATTTGAAAGATTTATTATGTTAAGTGCGCCCTCTGTAGCCCGGAAAACAAAAAACAAAACAAAACATAAAAAAATACCGCATACCTGTATCACTGAAGCAACCTGTTCAAAATATTGAAATTACTCTGAATCACAGTCACTCTCTACTGCGTCACTCGCAGCAATGTCCTGGATTATTGGATCTTTCAACATTTTCTGAACATCAGCGGGAAGCGGATGTGATTTCTGTACTCGCAGAGATTTGCTACTGATTACTATATATGTCACCCGTTACCATCAGTCTGTGAAAAAAACATCGCTGATGTTGTCAGTGCGAGATGTTTTTCTCGCGTGCAGTCGTCTACAGGCATGCATAAGGCATGAAGAATTCTGGTTCGGACGAATGCATATTTCAATACAGGAAAAAAAAAAAGATCATTGACACCCACACTGGAAACTAACCTTACATCTCAATAACCCTACACAATAACAGAAGCAGAAGCCTATGATATGTACCGCGAAACCATCATGCTAAAACAAAGTAACATGAACTGTTTATCGACACTTTAAGATTATTTATGATAAGAGGATATTCCTTATAGTGGGGCAGATATGTGAAAAAGATGCTCACGTCCGGCGGAAAGTGTGAAATTTTGCATATTGGGGTATTTTGGGGCGCTGATTTCAAAAATTGCCGGATCCAAGAGATCTGACAACGGGGTCGGCCGCCATTTTGAATTTCAATATGGCCGCCGTCAAAGATCCCTACTCAGTTCTGAATGACATAATTCATTGAAATTTTATATTTTAAAGCGTGGTGATAATAATGATAACATCAATAACAGACTTATTTCATATGTCTGACAAGCTGCACGGCAGCCAATTTAAATTTTCCTACATAGTTGTCAAGTTGCAGTGTTGAAAATCTCTATCTCGGCTTTGTGAATTAGGCTACATGATTGAGTGCGCGTTTGTAGCTGATTGAGTGCGCGCTGCTGTATTTACATTGTGACGTCAGTGAAAAGTGCATGATGTTTCATTTGTGCTGCACTTTTTGGCATGCCCGTGAATGTAAGTCGTGATGTTTGTCTTCCCAGCCATATTGGAATTCAAAATATCGGGCATTGCGTTTGTCTGACACATCGCATTAGTCAATTTTTTAACTCATTATGCTAAAATACTTGTTTGCGCCTAATTTCAGCGTCACTCACCACTTAGAACTCGTATAGGGATTTTGAACATTTTGTAGAAGCGGCCATATTGGAATTCAAAATGGCGGCCATTCCATGTTTGTCAGACACTTTAAATTAATCTTTCAGCAAATTCAATATGTCAAAACGCTTTTGTATTCCAAATTTTGGAGCCACAGGTCATTCAGAACTAAAGATAGGGTTCTTTAAACTTGTTTGTGATGGCGGCCATATTGGAATTGAAAATGGCGGCCGACCCCGTGGTCAGATCTCTTGGATCCGGCAATTTTTGAAATCAGCACCCTAAAATACCCCAATATGCAAAATTTCATACTTTCCGCCGGATGTGAGCATCTCGACCAATTTTTGCTACATAATTTGCCCTACTATTACCTTCAAAGAAGAAACTCTGGCATCAAAATATAATGTAATTTCACTGGCTTGATGTAAACATTAAACCATGCACACCTATCAATCATGATGAACATGACACCCCGCCCCTCCCCAGACCCCCCCCCCTCTCTCTCTCCCCCCCCCCCCCCCCCCCTCTCTCTCTCTTGCAACTCTGTGGTCTCTAATTGTTGTGTGTCTTGCCTGCGTATGAGGATCCATTGGGTGCGTGCTTCCACCGCACGCGAGATTTTGGCAAAAACCAGGCAAACATGCGAATGGAAAATTGGGTTTTCTTCACAAGATTGCGGAAGATTGCAGCCAAGTTTGGTATCATTGTAAAGCGGGAACTACAGCCAAGGCGATTGTGATATTTTTAGCGCGGGAATCGGCAGGAATGTTGACCATTTTTGCACATGAAAAGAATTTTGCTATTTTTAGCCAAAAAAATCCTTGTTTTGACCCAAATTACTTTCAGGGGGAATAAAATTTGGCCTGTAGAGTTTATGATCATTTAAAATAGTTTATTTGACACACGTGTTGAAAATTTGAAGTGGGTCAAACGTCTTGTTCGACGGAAACCTTTTGAAAACTAAAATATTGCATTTACTCATTTTTTACCTAGTATTCACAAATTTTGAGTCTTTTTGTAGATAAACAATCCACTTAAAATTAATTTCAAGAAAAACTATTGATCAGAGGTGTTCAGGAGGATGTAATCTGTGCCTAGGATATGAAAAAAATAAATTTCCTTCCAGTGACTAAATCCCTATTTTGGCGCACTTTCATTCACACCTGGCCCACTGTGCGCCGGACGCTAAATACTAGTAATTACTCTTTTCTTTTTCTTTTTTTATATTTTCCACCAGGGACACACACACACACACACACACACACGCACAAAAAAAAAATCGTCGGCAAAAACAATTCGCACCCTTGGTTCTGCAGCACTGTATTCTACAGTGTTATACTATTTATCGACCGTACTGTACATCCGTACGATACGGAGCACTTATACACGTTTGCATGTACGTGAGCTACTTATATATACAAGTATGTAGGGTCTATGTACGTTACTTCTGACCAATCCATATTGCCAGCCCTAGAACGAGCCTTAGCCTCATTAAAAAAAAAAATGGAAAAAAGATGGAGGGGGAAGCATATCATTTTGCCCACCACCCCCCCCCCCCCATAATTCCAGAGACGAGAAGATTTCTTATTTTTTTTTTGACAGAAAAACAAAAAGTTACCCCCATAAAAATATTGGAAGGGGCAAGCATATTTTTTGCCCCCCATAATTAATAATTCCCGAAGTAAGATTTTCTTGCTTTGAAAGAAAACAAAAATGTTGCCCCCATAAAATATTGGAAGGCAAGCGCACCAATTGCCCCACCCCACATAATCATAATTCCCGCGATGAAAAGATTTTCTTGCTTTTTTGTTAGAATTCAAGAAATCTGTCCAATTATTTCACCCAAAAGCAGTGGCGTAACTACGGAGGGGGGGGGGGGTGCGCCCCCCTCCCAATCCGCTGGTTTAAAAAAAAAAGACTTACAAAAATAGTAGTTCAAGTGTTAGTAAACTGCTTTTGAATGAAAGGGTGATCAAGAAATAAGATTTTTTCTATGATTTCTTTTAACCATAATTAAATAGGTATATAGTGTGAAACATTGTTCAAAAAGCCCGGACCCGACAAAACATTGTGATTCAGCGTGATTCCTGGTTGGCATTCTGCATAATTATAAGCAGGATGTGCGCAGTGTACTCAGTACATCCGAAACGAAGAGTCGCTACAATGTTGCGCAATGTGATGTATAGAATGTACACCTTTGTACCTTCGTTATATCAAAGCTAGATCATTGATTTTGCAGTGTTGCTTTACATACTAGTCTATATAAAAATATCTTGCATTGCCAATAAAAAGACCTTGACCTGGCTAATTCCTAACTTTTCCATATACACACACACAAACAAACACGCACAATAGTTTAGGGGATGCTCTAAGTAAAGTTTTTGGACCCTTCTCCCCGCTTGGTCACTTCGACGCCACCTCATGAACATAAACCACACACTTGACTACCAGTGGCGGATCCAGGGGGAGGGGCGCACCGGGCTCCCCCCCCCCCCCCCCCTTTAATTTCCAAAGCGAAAAAAGAAAAATAATATAGCTTCAAACGGCAGTTTTTGGACAGCAAAATGTCAAAATTTTCAAGCTCGCATTTAGTCGTAATGCCATTCTCCTGAAGTTGCTGCCAGTAATTGCCGACAGTTGCGCCTGGTGCGCCCCCCCCCACCCCCCCCTCAATTTCCAAAGCGAAAAAATATAGCTACAAACGGCAGTTTGGGGACTGTAAAATGTCAAAATTTTCAAGCTCGCTCGCTCCGTTCGCTCGCATTTAGTCTTTATGCCATTCTCTGATGTTGCTGCCAGTAATTGCCTGCAGTTGCGCCCGGTGCGCCCCCTTAATTTCCAAAGTGAAAAAATATGGCTAAGAACGGCAGTTTTTGGACTGTAAAATGTAAAATTTTCAAGCTCGCTCTCTTCGCTCACTCGCATTTAATCGTTATGCAATTCACCTGATGTTGCTGCCAGTAATTGCCAGCAGTTCCGCCCGGTGCCCCTCCCCCTTAATTTCCAAAGCTAAAAAAATATGGCTACAAATGGCAGTTTTTGGACTGTAAAATGTAAAATTTTCAAGCTCGCTCGTTCCGCTCGCTCGAATGTAATCATTATGCTCTCCTTATATTGCTGCCGGTATTTGCCAGCAGTTGCGCCCGATGCGCCCCCTTAAATTCTAAAGCGAAGAAATATAGCTACAAACGGCAGCTTGTTTGTTTTTTACTGTATGATGTCAAAATTTTCAAGCTCGCTCGCTGGCTCGCTCGCATTTAATTGTTATGCCATTCACCTGATGTTGCTGCCAGTAATTGCCAGCAGTTGCGCCCGGTGCGCCCCCCCCCCCCCCCCCCTTAATTTCCAAAGCAAAAAAAAAAAAAAAAAAAATAAATATGGCTACAAAAATATGGCTACAAACAGTTTTGGACTGTAAAATGTCAAAATTTTCAAGCTCGCTCGCTCGCTCGCATTTAATAATTGTTATGCAATTCTCCTGATGTTGCTGCCAGTAATTACCGGCAGTTGCGCCCGTTGCGCCCCCACCCCTCCTTTATTTCCAAAGCGAAAAAATATGGCTCCAAATAGCAGTTTTTGGACTGTAAAATGTCAAAATTTCCAAGCTCGCTCTCTTCGCTCGCTCGCATTTATTTGTTATGCCATTCACCTGATGTTGCTGCCAGTAATTGCCAGCAGTTGCGCCCGGTGTGCCCCCCCCCCCCTTAATTTCCAAAGCAAAAAAATATGGTTACAAACGGCAGTTTTTTTTAACTGTAAAATGTCAAAATTGTCAAGCTCGCTCGCTCGCTCGCTCGCTCGCTCGCTCGCATTTAATTGATATGCAATTCTCCTGATGTTGCTGCCAGTAATTACCGGTAGTTGCGCCCGTTGCGCCCCCCACCTCTCCTTTATTTCCAAAGCGAAAAAATATGGCTCCAAATGGCAGTTTTTGGACTGTAAAATGTCAAAATTTCCAAGCTCGCTCTCTTTGCTCGCTCGCATTTGATTATTATGCCATTCACCTGATGTTGCTGCCAGTAATTGCCAGCAGTTGCGCCCGGTGTGCCCCCCTTAATTTCCAAAGCAAAAAAATATGGCTACAAACGGCATAATGTCAAAATTTTCAAGTTCGCTCGCTCCGCTCGCTCGCATGTAGCCGTTATGCCATTCTCCTGATATCGCTGCCAGTAATTTGTCGTTTCACACCGTCATTCCATAATCCATTTATAGGGGGTACAACCCCCTCCGGCACTTCCACACCCTCCCCCCACCCTTGCTCGCTCCCTCGCATACTACCCCCCCCCCCCCAGATTAAATCCTATCTACGCCGGTGCCCTTTCCCCGCTTGGTTTCCCTCAAAAAACAGTAAAAATCTAGGGATTGAGAGCTTCCTATGTTCCAAATGTCTGTCCAAAAAATCTCGTAAACATTTAGTGTCAAAACGCACCCCTCTTGAAAAAAAGCTGGTGACGCCCCTGATATATATATATATATATATATATATATATATATATATGAGTGCCAACTTTGCTCCAAACAAGATTTGCTCCTTAAACAAGATACAAGCTATATATAAAAGACAATAAAAAGCATACAAACGCGCCCGCACACACACACACACACACACACACCCACACACCCACACAGACAGGACTACAGATTCTCATACCTATAAAAAGTGTGTACTCTCCATTAAGAATAAATTGGCGACAGAGAGAAAAAAAAAATACAGAACTTCACCAGTGTTACTCCGCAGATTTTCAAAGAACAATAAAACAAAACATAGTCAACAAGGACAATAAAGACAAACTTGGCTATTTGGTTTGTTATATTTTGGACTCTCTCTCTCTCTCTCTCTCTCTCTCTCTCTCTTCTACTTCTTTCCGGATGTACGTACCACCACTTCAATGAAGTTTCATGAAATACTTCACCAATTAATGCATCAATACTCATCTAATTTATTCGAAAAACCCTTTTCCAAAGAGCAAATGCCACTTTCCCATCATGTGCAGCAAATTAATTACATTACCTTGATAATGTCGCAGGCACTGAAGCCTAGAAAACTACAAAGTAACATTATTCATTCGCAAAGTAACAATAAGATATATATAATATCAATAGAATCTAAGAGAACATCACCTCTCCGATCCTACACTGTTGCGAAATCTAAACTGAATATTTAGGTGCGTTTAAAAATCAAGACCGACTTTCTCAAACTGTATTGAATGTTCACGCCTGATTTCTCGTCATTTCTACAGTGGCCTGTACATGACAAAATCATTGGAAAGCTTACTGGGTTTTGAGAATTAAAGAAAAATAAAGTCCTACTTTAACAAGAGGTGATCAGTGACTATACGTCAGACTTGTCAGTGCAAGTGTCGTCACATAATGTTACCATAACAACTACAGTGCCAAGAGTCTATGTTTTCAAAAATATCTAAGAAACGAAAACAGAAAGTCACTTTTGCTCTTCTTCTTTTGGTAGGTAGGTGTTAATGATTCATTCAGCCATGACTAAAAAAGTAGCCTCCAGTTTCCAGCAGGTGATAGATCTTAGATTACGCCGGCACCAGCACCTGAAAAAATAATGAGATTTTTTTCTGTTTATTTTCTTGAGTTTGATGAATGTAACTAAGAGGTTGTACAACTGATAATAAAGAACCTCGTCGATGCAAAGAGGAAAATCACACATAAATCCATCTCATGATCACACTTTTAAACACGTTAGAATTAGACGGAATCATCTGCCTACGAACAAATAAACAAGCCGAATCTATCCAGTTAGATAAACAGTTCTTTCTTCTTTTTTTTTGCTGCTGCTTTTCTTCTTTTTTTTTGGGGGGGGGATGCTTCTTTTTCATCCAATATGCGTAAGAATTACTCGAACAAGTACACTGTAAAAACATCGGTGTTAGATTTAACACCACGGGTGTTAAATCTAACACCGATCAAACTTCAATAAAGGACCACACCCACAGGTGTTGAAAATGCACTGTGATGGTGTTGAAAAGTGTTCACCTGACACTTCGTGGTGTTAATTTGACACTGTACCTGGTGTTAATTTAAAAATGACACCACATGGTGTTGATTTGATATTTGTTGGTGTTAATATCAGTGGTTTAACACCCGTCCAGCTTCAATAAGAGACCACACCAGCTGGTGTTACTTTGATGTAAATTTATTTTCACATTTTTTCAAAAATCTAGTATTTTGATGTAAAATTCTTGATCGTCTTGTTTAAATTAAAAATCAACAAGAAGTGCAGTTACTAAGAAACTCTTCAAAAAACAGTTTAAAATTTGGAAATGACACCCGGAGGTGTTAATTTAACACCATAAATGAGCACCGAAAATTTAACACCAGCTCGGTGTTCACTATTTAACACCGGACTTTTTGCAGTGTAACTTAACTCTCTCTTTTCCTCTCAGTTGAGCTTCATTTGCTGTGCAGTGCAATCCCGTTTCAACAAACAATGTTATCACGAAACTCCGATACTCATAAGGTTGTTTTCTTTCTTGATATTTCTCTTATTTATTCCTTAATTCAAAGAATAATTGCAATTTGTAAAAGAAAGAAAATACCCGCAATAAGTGAGAATCAAGCCTGCAAAAGCAAACAGCTTCCGCCTTCAATGTTTTACATTACATACTTTGCGCAAAATGTGACTGACTTTGGTTGATAAACAATGTTGTCATACATTAAACTGACATCGTAGCCATCAAAGAACAGAAACGTTACCTTGGCAATAGACGACATGGTTACCCCTCCGCGTACACCAGCAGCCCGGGGCGTGGTTGCAAGCTAATCATATAAAACAAATCACCAAACAAATTTATAGTCCATGGGCCAAGAGCCGAAAAATGGGTTGTTGGTACCACCCGAGGTGGCAAAACCTTTTTGGTGTCATTTTGTTTGTCGGACATAGATATGCTTATCAAGCTATGATAGCATTTCCAAATGAGTAGCTTAGTCATAATAAATGAATTTTTAACCAATTTGGTCTCGTTTTTATATCCCTATACTTCTGAATCGAAACTAAACCGCTATACAAAGAAGAGCACTGCCTTCTGTATGTCCACAGGTGTTCTGTTGTAAACGCGGTGCCATTTAGTCTTTTTGCAAGGCAGCGAAGGGAATATTCAAAGGGTTATGATGTCCACAGCTGTCACGCGGTGCGCTTAGTCTTTATCTAGACCAATGTACCGTTAATCATATTTAAAGTTCCTAATAAAAGGGATTATCTATACTGTTTTTATACCACCCTCTCAACAAATACATCAGTTTTAAACAAAAATCACTCTGTTCATTTACAACATTATTAATCATAATATATTGTAGTGTACCGGTACATTGTTTTTGCATAATCTTTCATTGTTGGATGGAAATAAGCGACATTGGCGTGGTATTAGCGTTTTCACCATAGCGTTTTCACCGGAAAATGATAAATAATTGAAAAATACGCTAGAATTCACTAGAAATTGCTTTTTTGTTGTTGTTGTTTTTAGATAAAGGGATATACACTGTATTATAAGCTTTGGATATTCCCTTCGCAGTCTTGATTATTAGACTAAGCGCTGTGGACATCATAACCCTTGGATATTCCCTTTGCTGCCTTGAATAAAGACTAAGCGCACCGCGTTTACAAGAGAACACCTGTGAACATAAAGAAGACAGTGCTCTTCTTTGTATAGCGGTTGGTCTCGATTCAGAAGTACAGGGATATAACAACGAGACCAAATTGATTTAAAATTCATTTACTATAACTAAGCTACTCATTTGGAAATGCTATCATAGCTTGATAAGCATATCTATGCCCGACAAACAAAATGACACCAAAAAGGTATTGCCACCTCAGATGGTACCAATATCTGGCCTGGCCCATGGACTATAAATAGAATCTACCTCCGCTGCAGTAGCGGATCGGGGGGGGGGGGAGCATCGGGCGCCCCCCTTTTTTTTAAAGAAAAGAAATAAAAATTTAAAAATGGGGTGCGTGCGCCCCCTTTAAGTTTGTAAAGTCGCCCCCTCTTTGTGGAATTCCTGGATCCGCACTGCACTGGATGAGTTTCATGTGATATGATTATTGATTTGTTGGTTGTTTTTTTCTACATCATCATCATCATAATCATACAAATAGTTCCAAGTTCCATATTCCTATAATGATTATGATTACAAAATGTATATATAAATGAACACCGCTATTGTATTATCAACAAGAAAAATATAACAAGGACAAAATGTGCAGAAATCATCCAGGGGCTATGGAGCAGCTCATGATTGTTACCATTAATCTTGGTCAAGTAAAGAAGTCTATTTTCATGTTTGTCACTTGTTCAAAGAGACGGTGAAGGAAACATTGAGGTCTACTGATTTCGTTGAAAAACTGTATAACTCTTGTGGGGGCTCAGCTCGTGATGTGCACCCATACTGTGCAAAGATTTCCATAAAGGCAGGACTATTTAAGAGAGAATTGCTACCGAAATTCCAGACGATTTATATTGTTTCATATCAGGTTATACATCGATACAACCGATAGTGTCATGTTTGTATTTGTGATATTTATTGTTTTCATTGAGCAGATAAACCAATATGATAAAAAAATACTAAACATATAACAATGAACAAGTATCATGATGACATACGAGGCTTACATATTCCTGTACTGTACTGTAGAATTGTAATACAATTAAAACACTACTTGCGTAAAAAAATTCACCTGTGTAGAATTTATTCATGCTTTTTATTTCTTCTTCTTCTGTCTTCTTCTACTTCTTTTTTTCTTCTTCTTCTTCTTTGCTTCCCTGAGCATCCAATCACGCATTTTGTGTGAAGCTGCTGTGATGTCATCATCCTCGTTCATTGTGATTTGTTACAAATTTGGAAAACGGTCATATTCCTCATCACAATCAGTATAAATTCTGAAACTCGGTATCCAGTACACTCAATTGATTGATGTTCAATGCAAAAGTCTAAAAATCACGTGAAAATTTCTTATAATTCAGTGACGGATCCAGAGGGGGCACACCGGGTGCGCGCCCCCTCTGTATCTTTAGTCAAATCTTGATAAAAAGAATAAAAGGGGGGTGCTTGCGCTCTCTTTTGATTTTGCAAAGGCGCCCCCCCCCCCCCCTTTCTTTTTTTTCTATTCCTGGATCCGCCCCTAAAATTGGTTGAGATTGTGACATACCCTTAAGTTCCCTCATCTTTGCTCCCCTCTTCTCGTCCAGGAAGAATTCTTCCTGCTGTGCTGGGTCGCGCTTCAAAAACTCGACTACGGCCGCAATATCCTCGTCGGTTAGGTCGAGCTCGAGCGCCATGGTGACCACCATGAGAGCCATGAAGACGCAGAATACCTTAGATAGCATGTTGGTTTGGTTCTGTGAACAAATTATAGACAAGATAGAGATAATTGCTACAATATCTCAGACATTACGCATTCTACGTATAGGGTTCTATGATATGTATCTATAAATGTGTGTGTTTGTGTATAGAATATATATATATATATATATATATGTATATATATATATATATAATATATGTATACATATATATTTAGATATATATATATATATATATTTGTACATATAGACATATCATTATTAATACATGAACATAAAGGAAATGCAGTTGTTTCTTGTTTGTTATTTTTCCAGCCAATTCATGCAAAATGTTTGAAGTAATAACGTGTATGCATGGTTTCATGACACATTCAGAGTCACGATTTATTTAGTACACTGTATTAAACAAGGAGTCGAATTAGAAATTAAGATGATTTTCGTTCTTGTAACTACAAACATGCATTTTACTTTCCAACGGAGTTTGACAAGATTTAATCATCATCTGCTATTATAATGGTGTTATGGACGTAGATGAATACAAAAATGACGTCCTTGATATAAGTTGCTAAAATCGATCGTTTTCTCTATAAAATATGGTATTGAACTGTTCATGAATGAAAATCTTCCATTCACCACGGACTGTATCTTACACAGTTATTGTATTTTCTTTCAATGAACATGCTAAAGAATATCAAACGCAGTGATGATACCGTAAATGAAAATTGCACTTACCGTTTATATTTCCCAGCAGGTGGAATAAACTGTCGACAGTTGTCTTGGTTACAACTACAATCACAGCGGAATCCTCTGGAGAAGGGGAGAAATTCAACTCATTTTACATCATCCGCTTTCCTTTATTACCTCTAAGAAAGAACCGCAAATGATGAGGTCGCCTATTTGTTTTGCCGTTATTGTTGCATTTGTTGTTATTGTTCTTTGTTTAGGTTCGTGTTTGGGTTTTTTTTTTAGGTTAGATATTAACATCTTTAAAAAGAATGATTACGGGTCACGTGAACAATTTGCCCTGTCTGCCTTCCAATCAAATTTTGACAGTCACCTCTTGACCAATGGAGCCGGAGAAAAACTTTAATTTACGAGGAAATGTCATGATTTCATTACCGGAAAGGTAACGCCAGAGTCACCGCTTTAATCTAACCTGAAGGTTTTGAATTGTAACGAGATATCAAAATTAATGACCGTTACTGAACCCCTGAAGGGCTCCCTGCAGAAACTCACTGGTAATATTCGGTCTTCTCTATCTCTCTTTCTCAGGTGATGGGACGAAACGACAACAAGGAAAATCGAATAGACATATTATTCTTTTTTTATTTATGACCTCCAATCCAACTCAATCCCCACATGAGCCTTACTTGTGGTGACATATTATATTAAAAAAGAAAATACAGTAGAGTGATAGTGGAGGTGGATCAATCATCAGCTTATCAATGCGTATTAACGACGGGAAATTAACAGACATGATAAAACAACACAAACGTGGAAAACATATGGCAGCCCTTCTCTGTCACCTTTAGTCATACATTTAGAAATACAAATCCTTACATTGCTTAGACAGGTTTATACCAATTAAGTCATTTTTTTCTCTCTCTCTAAATTTTGTTTCTTTCATCGTTTTCGCATATTCTTTCGTTTCCTTGATTATCAACATCTTACATCATTACAGTGTCAAAATAATATTCGTTCTTTTTAGTTCTTTTTGCAGCCTTAAAGGGTGTGTACAGTTGTGGTGGAGGTGAAGATTTAGCTTTTAACGTTTTATGAGATATTCAGAAACCACTCTATGAGATGTCAAAGAGCATGCGGTTCTAAGGGGGTATCAAAAGTTTATTCGATGAAAATCGGTTTTGAAATGGCTGAGATATCCAAAAACAACGTGAAACAAAGAGATACTAATAAAGTTGGGACATGTCGCCTTTTATTATTAGCACTTTTTGGGATATCTCAGCCATTTGAAAACCAATTTTCATCGAATAAATGTTGAATCCTTCTTAAAATTACATGCTCTTTCAGATTTCATAGGAGGCTTTTCATTATCTCACTTAGGAATGTTCAAAACATGAATCCCTACCTCAACCAGTACTGTACAGTCCCTGTAACTTGATTGCATGGTCTACACGTATGAAGATTGTAGTTGGAATTCCACAACATATTCGTCAGATCACGTTTGTTATTATTCAAATGCACATAGGCCTACGATTGTCTTTAAATCATGTAACCCCTGAACCAATGTAAATGCCATATCCATAGCACGTATACAATAGGTATAGTATACTTGTAATTTATACTTGATAGTTTTGAAGGCCTTGGAAAAGTTCAGGAAGATTCAACCTGTGTGAGAGACATGTTCGAAGGAGTGTTTTTGTTTTTCTTTGAGGGTTTTGTAGCGCATGAGAGGTATGTTTTTAATAATAATAATAATAATTGATATGATTTATATAGCGCCAAATCCACTCTGCAGAGTGCTCTAGGCGCGGAAGGAAGAGAAAGTGACGAAGTAAAAGACATACAAATATCAAGTACATGTAATGAGTAATCAAATTGAGGCTTTAAACAAGTGAGTTTTTAGACTGCTTTTAAAGGAGTCTGATGAAGAACAATTTTTAACGGCTGAAGGTAAGTTATTCCATAAGGTGGGAGCAGCATGGCCAAAGGCACGTGTGCCCCATATTGTAGTGAATCTTGGAATTATCAGAGAACCGGAGTTGGATGAGCGTAAAGATCTAGCAGGGATGTAATTATGGAGTAAGTCAATGTTATACTGAGGAGCAGCGCCCTGAATGCAATGAAAAGTCAAAAGTAAAATCTTAAAAATAATGCGATCTTTGACTGGTAACCAATGAAGTGATCTCAAAATAGGGGTGATGTGAGTGTGCTTCTTGGATAGTGTGATGATGCGTGCTGCCGCATTTTGAAGCCTCTGTAGCATGGAGAGCTGAGTTTGTGGTAAGTTAAATAAGACAGAGTTTCCAAAATCGAGCCTAGAGGATATCAAGGCATGGACTAATTTTTCGGTAGAAGAGCGGTTCAAATATTTTCTAATGAAGCCGATATTACGAAGTTGGTATCTTACAGATCTACAAATGCTAGAAACTTGATGAGACATAGTCATATTACAATCTAGCATTACACCCAGGTTGCGACAGGTTTGGGACACACTAATTGACATGCCGGAAAAAGAGATGAAATTAATGTCAAGTTTACCTAATTGTGTCTTCGAACCAAACATTAAAAACTCAGATTTATCCGTATTCAATTTCAAAGAATGTGAGTTCAGCCATGAATAAACATCGTTCATTGCATTCTCAAGCTGACTCAAAGCATGTAAGGCATCGGCCTGGTTAGGTTTGAAAGACAAATACAATTGAATGTCGTCAGCGTATATGTGATAATTAATTTTGTGCTGGCGCAATATGTGTCCCAGGCTAATAAGATAGATGGAAAACAAGGTGGGCCCGCCCACAGAGCCCTGTGGAACACCGCATTTGAGAGGCATAGCATTTGATTTACAGCTGTTGACATACACTGCCTGTGAATGGCATGAAAGGTAAGATTTAAACCATTCGTATGCCTGACCTTTTACACCAAGAGATTGGAGGGTGTTTAACAAAATTGCATGATTAACAGTATCGAAGGCGGAGGACAAATCAAGTAAAATCAAAGCAGTGACATTTCCACGATCCATTTCCTGTAGGATGAAATTCGACACATTGAGGAGAAGGGTTTCTACGCTATGGTAAGGACGATATGCGGATTGAAAAGGATCAAATAAAGTATTAACCAAGAGATAATCTGTAAGTCTGGAGAAAACAATCCTTTCCAAAATTTTAAACAAAAATGGAAGGTTACACACGGGGCGGTAATTTTGGAGTGAATCTGGGTCTAAGGAAGGTTTTTTCAAAAGAGGTGTTATGTATGCAGATTTCAAACATGAGGGGACGTAACACTGATCAATACTTAGGTTCACAATCATTGAAATAATAGGAGCGAAAATGGATGAACAATCTTTTATCAATACAGTGGGGACTGGATCTAAAGAACATGACTTGGGAGGTAATCTGCGAAGAAGAGCTTGGACCTCGTCGGGATCAGTGGGCTTCAGGGTTTCAAGGGAAGCTGTCGTGAGGGGCTCCTGCGCCGATTCGTCTGGACAGAGACTGTTACTGATAGTCTCTACCTTTTTCCGAAAGTAATCGATGAAAGTCTCGGCCACTGCAGAACTGTCCGTGTGGGACGGTAATGGTGAAGATTGCTTTCGATTGAGAAGGCGGTTGGCAACGGAGAAGAGCCGTTTGGAATCTTCGCCACAGTCTTCGATGAGGCCCACGTAATAAGATCGTTTGGCCTTCTTCAGCAGGGAGTTTACCACATTCTTCTGAGCACACAATAATTTCCTGTCAATTTCACTTTTACCGTTGGAAAGCCATTTGCGCTCGAGTCTCCTACGTTTCCGCTTCGCCGCTGCAATGTCAGAGTTGTACCAAGGACAGTCAGTGCGTTTCCTGATCTTTCGAGTCTTTACAGGAGCATGTATATTGAGGAGTCTGCTGAGCGCTGAGTTGTAATTTTCCACAACGCAGTCCACACTGTCAGTTGGGGAAGACATCAGTTTGCAGCTGACAATATCCTCGGCGAATGCTGTCCTGTTGATTTTCTTGATATTGCGGCAGGTGAATTCAGACATAACACGAGAAGGCTTTACAAACTTGAGCAAGCAGGAAACTGCAGAATGGTCTGAGATACCGGAAAAGACCTTGGAGCTGGAGTAGAGAACATTGTCAGAGTTTCGCACCATGATGACATCCAGAATATGATCCTTATCATGGGTAGGAGATGAGACGAGCTGGGAAATGCCATGGCCACTGATGAGATCATTGAACCTCAGCGTAATTGGGGATGAAGTATTGTCAAAGTGGATGTTCAGATCCCCCGTGATCACCAAAGGTGATGGTCTGTACATAGTCTCATCAAGAAACTGTGAGAACTCGTCGAGAAATGTTGAGAAAGAGTGATTTCCAGGAGGTCTATACACAACGACGATGTCCACACAGGAGTGTGCATACGAAACAGTTCCATGCATTGACTCGAAGGTAGTGTATTTCCGTGATGGGTTTATGACAACTTGAAGATTGTCCTTGTAGAGAAACCCAACTCCGCCTCCGCGCTTGGAGACCCTTGGACAGTGATGGAAGGTATAGCCGCTCGGACGAAGATCGGCAATAGCTGCATCATCAGACGAGGACAACCAGGTTTCGCAGATACATGTGAAATCTAAACGGTGATCGGTAACAAAATCTTGGAATACCGAAGATTTATTACGTAGGGAACGGGCATTTAAAACACCTAACTTCAAATTGTTATCAAAGCAAAAATGACCACCTCGTTTTCCCCTATGTGTCCTCCGCCTTCTGTTAATACCGAGAGAGACAATCCGATTCCAGGCAGTGGGGTTATCATTGCGCCATCTAGTTGAAAAATGGCTTGAATTAAACGAGCGAAGGGTTTGTGTATCATATGATAATGAATGTCTAGAATTCGATGAGTTTTCGATTGTCGACAAATGCAGTCCACCACTCTCAGGGCCAGGATTGGGATTTATATCTCCAGATATCAATAACAAACTCTGAAAAGTGGCCTCTGAGTTGGCGTAATAGCGTACAGGGGTACCAACGTATTTCCCCATTAATGGATAGGCTTGTGCATAATGTGCACTAACATTATGAAGGCAGATACTAGGCGTACATGCATCTAGGCAGTACCCTTGACAGCAATAACACAACAGGATCACAGTAAGTACAAAGGCTATAGAGGTGACTGGCTTCATTGTGAATGACATACAGCTGGTACTCAGTAGATTAACAATAGCACTGAGCAGTGACAGGATCAGTGAAAAATACTTCGAGCTTGACTGAACAGCAAGGCACCTGTAGCTACATGTGCAATGCACCCAACATGGCTGTACAAGCTATGCATACAGAGTGAGGCAACCCTCAAATAATTCAGTGACGGCACTGTAACAAAATAAGCTTACCAGAGCCACAAATTTGTCTAGTTGATTCTCTACACGAACAGAAACCAGATGGTACACAGCACAAGCACAAACGTTATACAAGATCAGCAAAATATAAGACAAAAGCAAGAGCAGTGTGGGCGGGCATCCACAAGGCGCGCGCTACCCAGATCTTCACGAAACTAAACTTAAATTGATTAAAAAATGTTATGGGATTAAAAATATTTCAGTTCTAGTTCATTATATTTCTTTTAATTTAAACTGAACACATAACAAAGAAATTTGTCAATAATCATTAGTGTCTTCGTTGTCTCCATTTCTTCAAATGTATATGATATAATCATTGGAATAATCTTAGCAGTGTTCATATTGTGAGGCACAGTGCCACTCTCCATATAAACATTTTGAGAAAGACACAACTTTAAATTGTTTCACATCACTCAATGCATATTATTTGGTCAATCGTTTTGCGAATTTTGTCACATGCTATCACGCACAAACGCACACACGACCAAATACATACGAACACACACACACACACGCACGAACACACACGCACGCACACACACACACATACATGCACACACACACAGTCACACCCACTTTCTTTAACAACATAGTTCGGGTCCTCTTTCCACCTTGTAACACGATTATAACCGATATACACTTTTCAACTTTTTTCTTGTATTTACCGTGTTCAAGTCGTCAGCAATCAGCATCCAAACAGTTGAACTATTTTCCGACACTGCACAAAGTTTCAAAAAGACATCAGTACCATGATTTCTGAGCTTTGCATAATCATTTCGTATCTTTATTCATCTCTCAAATGAATATGCTGTCTTCTCAGGGAAATGCATAACCCTTGTAAGGCAGCGGAAAAGAGCAATAACAACCCGTCAAATCAATATGTAGCACTGCGCAGTGCATGGTGTCGTGCATAGTCTCCACTCAAGTCTGATTTGTACATTGTCAGTTTCCCTTCATCAAGGAGGCCGTCCGGAGTGGTGAGGGTGTTTAGATGGCTCCACCACCGGCACCTGGGTAGAGTAAAGACGTTTGATTTAAGACTAATGTGTTTAGAGGCAAACTTGGAAAACAAAACAAAACGACAATAATTATGTAGGCCTATATGATTATAATGCCTACTTACAATTAGGCAAATAAAGAAATAAGATCATCATTCAGATTGACATCGTTCTTATCAATCTCTAAAGGCTTGAGCATTTACAAAAAAATTGGGAAAGATTCTTTTGCAGTTGCCATGGAGACGTACGTATACTGTAGAGAAAATGCACAAATTGGACGTGCATTATTTCTGTATGTCTGTATAATCATTATAAATCAGGGTAGGGGAGCTAAAAGGCTGAGTAAAATGATGCTGAAGGGGATTAGGAGGAGGAGGAGGAGGAGGAAGTTGTCGGGGAAAGAGGAATGGGGAAGACATGAAAAAACGAGCTGAGACGGTCCCAACCATGGTAGGACTCTCTCAGCAATGGCCTTGAATAGGTGGAATGAGAGAGGGACAAGTCCCTGGACAAAGGGGAAGTCCCTAAAAATGGGGAAGCCCCTCGACTGACGAGGAAACATCTAGATGGAGGGGAAAAGAGGAGTTGTATTATGCAACGGCAACTTGACCTGGTGGGATCGAAGCCTCTGCGTGGCGATAGCCCTGGAGCTGTTGGAGTCCGTAGAGTCGATATCGTCATGATCTAGGAGAAAATTCTGATGGTGAGCGACGCGAGCCAGATAAACCAAGGCTCTTGCGCGCATGCTCGACTCGATATATACTCTACGAACTCCAACAGGGGGCCATCGACAATAATCGAGGCTGAAGATGTGGACTTACCCCCGCAGTATGCCACCTTGCCACCACGCCTCATGCACCAACAGCCGGGGGCGCTTTCGCAAGCTAATATCGAAAAATGAAGAGAGGGAGAGAAAAAGACAGTGTTCAAACCATCATTGGAAATTAAATACACGTACTTGAATGAAAAATCCACCCACGTCCGAATTCGGCTATCACATTATTGGCAACTCCCTGCGATGTAATGCAAATACAGTATGGCAATCATTCATTTTTTTTTTCATTTCATTAAATTTGTATTACACAATATTCCCCTAACTTCAAAATATGGACTCTTATGGACTTTTATAGGCTTTCTCTTATAGATATTGTTATGAACACAAGCAAATGACAAAGTCTGCCCGTTTTGATTATAATAGGTTGGTATCATACACTGAAACTCAATCTTAACATCCTAATGGATGCCCATTTTATACTGTCTTGACAAAGAATACTCTGATGGTTAGACATTACTTAGTTGATAGACCCACTTATAGCAGTTTAACAATTTATTTGATACTGTAACTATATCAATGGTTCGATATTATTCTATGCTGCAAAAAAGCATAATTTTTCTCCTAATTCTTGTTCTCCTTCTGCATGAAAAATATGTTTAATACAGATGATAATGCTGTCTAGGATTTGAGTGAATGTTCCAATGTCAGTTTACTTAAGTTCTTATCTGTAAATTAACGGAATAAGCCAGGAAAATGTATCTCTATACTATAATTAGACAAATAGATGTGAACAAATCAGAGCCTTTCTCGGAGGTCACGCTGATTTAGACTTAGTATCATGAATGGTTATCTTTTCAGGTTTAACTTAAATACGTTTTCTAAGAACCATGCGCCATGAGAGTATTTATCTTATGGCAGACTAAAATACACATCCACAGTATTGTAATAGGTGACGAAATCGCACAGTTTGCTTAATAGCCTGCAAACGCCGATATAGAATAGAGTTACGTATCAATAACCTAAGTTTTGAGGATTAGTAAAAACCACTTAAAACAGTTTTGTATGAATCATTGGACACTCTACGAACGGAATGATATTTTCACTCTCTTTTTTTTCTCTCTTTTTTATTTTTACTAAACAGAGATCATCACTGTGGCATCTTCCCACGACAGCATATACATAAGTAGTTCAGCCCAGTATAGCTTCTTAGAATTGCAAGATATAGATTACCTCTCAAGTATCTTGTATTAAGCTATCTTATCTGCAGATTATACATTTTGTCTTCTCCGAGCATTTGTAACTTAGATTTACAACTCATATCAAAATAAATGCAACATTTCCTTGGTTATTATTAGTTTCATTATGTTTTAGTTGGAGCTATACCACGTACAATCCTGAATAAAGCGTTGTGATTATCAAAAAAAGAATTTCTTAAATAAGCATATGCCTGCAATTCAACTGTTGGCAAACCAGCGTAGTACTTTATGACACAAGAAACACACTGCCTTGCATGGGGCTGGATACGTATAGCAATGAGATACCATAGTAAACAACAGGACGATGGAGGGGGGGGGGGATTACGTAACACTCACCCTTGTACTTCCTCATGCTTTGGCCTCTCTTCTCCGCCAGCCAGAAGTCCTGCATGACCGGGTCCCTCTTCATGAACTCGACGTCGGCTGCGACCTCCTCGTCGGTAGGGTCGAATTCGAAGGCCATGGCTACCACCAGCAGGGCCATGAGTGCGATGAAAACTTTGGTCGCCATGGTTTCCTGTGAGCCAACATGATATAAACGTTATGAAAAGAGTTCTCTAAAGTTTGAAAATCTCAACATAAACTACACACTATATACGTATTATGCATCCAACAGTACCCCGAGTATATACAGACGATTTCACAGTATTCATTTTTTCATTCACATTGCATATTATGATGGTACCAGATTTTAAGAACTTTCTAGGAGGTCACTGCGGGACAATCAAAGAGCAATAAATGAACACAGGAAGAAAAAAATGAAACCAAATACCCAAAAACCAAAAGCCAAAGTGATTTTATTTGTGGGTTTGTTTGTTTCTTTGGTATTTTTTTCTTAGTCTTCTATAGGATACGGGAAATAGATGGCATTACAGTGGAAACAAAATGATTTCGATCGGGACAGAAAAAATAATAATTGTGGGCCCACACACCCCATCCCGCTAGAAGCAAGTGCTAAGAGGTAGAGTTGTACTGTTAACCCTTTGAAATATACGTGTTTACCTAAATCTACCTACAAACATGAGACATTTCTCACAGATGCCATACTTACTGTTGATGTCTTATATTAAACTGCAGCCGATCAGTGCTTCTTTCGATCTCGATGCTGTGGGACCTGTGCTCTCAACGAAAGAATCTTCCGCCATTTATACTATTTTAGCCATCTATATTCGTCTCTCCGAGAAATGACGCCACTGTCATAAAAAAAAAGAAAACCAGTCATAAAAATAGCGAAAATAAAAGCAATGACAAGAATTCTTCCAAGAATATTGCAAAGAAATTCTTTGGCTGAGACTAATCAGCTGGAATGACCCGAGCATGTTCCATGTGAATGTTTTAATTGCATAACACTGTCGTCAGCCCGCTGGACGCTTTCGATATAGCTTATTTCACACAATTTCACGCTCGAAAAAGAATAAGAGAGATAAAAAGAAGAATAAATGGCTCTATGATGCTCTATTTTACACTGTAGTTCCACATCTAATCGTGTGAATCAAACCATGATAAACAAGCATTCTAAAAAGCCTTCATTAACGTGAATAACTTTACATAAGATGCATCAAGCATATAGTTTCAAAGGGGCAGAACGAGGCGACAGCTAAGAAATGGCTGATGACTATTGGCCGCATTACATACTATGCTATGCCGAGAGAGTCAATTATTCTTCTCTTTGTGACATTATATAATAGCTTTAACCCATTGATGACGGAATGATTTTACTACAACACTCATTTCCAATGAATAGACACCTGCTCGAGTCTTCTCGGGACTCGTCCTCATCGGCATAGTATTGATTTAGGTGAGATTTCAGCATTTAACTTTTTGCCAGATATTTAAAAACCACTTTATGAAATGAAACAAAGCATGAAATTCCCCCAAAAAGAAAAGGAATTCAATGTTTATTTGATAAAGATAAAAAATGATAAAGTAATTGAAATGGTTAAGATATCAGAAAACTGAAAAAAGGGGTCCTATAAGGAGGGTCCCACACTGCAAAAACAATGGTGTTAAATCCAACACCATGGGTGTTGATTTTAACACTTTCCCGGTATCTATATCGGAAAACACCGGTTGGTGTTATTTAACACCAAGTTCTGGAATTAAACAATTCAATCCTACTCTTGGTGTTGCAATTCAATTCTGTTTTTGGTGTTAAAGAAGAGTCCAACACCTATCTTTGGTGTTGCAATTTAATTCTGTTTTTGGTGTTAAAAAAAAATCCAACACCAATGTTTGGTGTTGCAATTTAATTCTGTTTTTGGTGTAAAAAACAAGATTCCAACACCAATTTTTGGTGTTGCAATTCAATTCTATTTTTGGTGTTAAAAAGAAAAAAAAAAGAAAGATTCCAACACCAATCTTTGGTGTTGCAATTCAATTCTATTTTCGGTGATAAAATTTAACACCATTATTTTAACAACAGTGATATGCAGAATTCAACCCCAAATTGTTGTTAAAACAAAAACCAACGATTTAGCACCAACAATTCAATCCAACTCACTCTATCAATGCATTAGAATCAAACACAAAAATTCATTGCACATTACACATAGAGAAGGGAAAAGGAACAAACCAAATTATCTTGATAAACAAAACTTGGTTCTTGTTTATTCAAGAAACTGGAAAAAGGAATTATCATGATGAACAATACACACCTTACACCTAAAGAATACAACTTGTATTCTACATCTGGATCAAGAGAAGAAAATGTTAAAATGTACAAAGTTTTGCCCAATTTGGGAGCCACCCTGTATACTAAAGTAGTTAAAGGCAAAAAATATGCATGTGGGTATTTCTATTTATATGGGTACCAAAGTATGACCTCAAATTGGTTAATACGTAATGAAACTAAGCTGTTTTGTACTGTTTATACCTAAGATAAAAGCCAATAATCATTACACTCACAAACACTCGCATATTTCTTTGGTAACATGTTCATTCACAATTAGCCCCTAAATGTTTCATGTGTAACATGAACATGACATCACATGATATCACACAATTACTCCTGGTACCCATATGAAAAGAAATACCCATGTAGGTACTTGGTTGTCTTGAGTCTCTTTCTCATTTTTTTTTCCTCAACCAAGTTAACAAAAAGCTATTTGTACATCAAAACATGCATTTTCCTTTCTCTTTTTCCTCCAGGAAATAAGCAACAACAAATCAATCTGTGCATTTCCAAATCCTTGGCTTTCATGCACATGCATCATAAATTTGCTTTTCCCGAAAGAAAAAAAAGATGGAAAATATTACATATATTACATTACAAAAATATTATAAGATTTTTCAGTGCACACTTGGTCAGGATGTTCAAAAGGAAAAATGTACCAAAAATTAGTACTCTTTAAGATTAAATTAATGATCGGCGGCCAAGATCTGGAGGGGGGGCTACAGATAAATATAGCCCGGGCTACATAGGGTTAACAAGAGTCCACAATATCTTATTGATTGAAGATATTTTTGCACATTTTGTTACCATTTACCAAAACCATACATAACATCGGCTCTACAGGTCTAAATTACTTGAAAAGAACATGCCTTGGTGCCACGTACTTCCTCGAGTCTGTGTTTGACAAATTTGTCATTCAAGTTAACAAAAGGCTATTTGTACATCAAAACATGCATTTTCCTTTCTCTTTTTCCTCCAGGAAATAAGCAACAACAAATCAATCTGTGCATTTCCAAATCCTTGGCTTTCATGCACATGCATCATAAATTTGCTTTTCCTGAAAGAAAAAAAGATGGAAAATATTACATATATTACATTACAAAAATATTATAAGATTTTTCAGTGCACACTTGGTCAGGATGTTCAAAAGGAAAAATGTACCAAAAATTAGTACTCTTTAAGATTAAATTAATGATCAGCGGCCAAGATCGGGGGGGGGGGGGGGGGGGGGGGGGGGGGGGCTACAGATAAATATAGCCCGGGCTACATAGGGTTAACAAGAGTCCACAATATCTTATTGATTGAAGTTATTTTTGAACATTTTGTTACCATTTACAAAAACCATACATAACATCGGCTCTACAGGTCTAAATTACTTGAAAAGAACATGCCTTGGTGCCACGTACTTCCTCGAGTCTGTGTTTGACAAATTTGTCATTCAAGTTAACAAAAAGCTATTTGTACATCAAAACATGCATTTTCCTTTCTCTTTTTCCTCCAGGAAATAAGCAACAACAAATCAATCTGTGCATTTCGAAATCCTTGGCTTTCATGCACATGCATCATAAATTTGCTTTTCCCGAAAGAAAAAAAGATGGAAAATATTACATATATTACATTACAAAAATATAAAATTTTTCAGTGCACACTTGGTCAGATGTTCAAAAGGAAAAATGTACCAAAAATTAGCATTCTTTAAGATTAAATTAATGATCGGCGGCCAAGATCTGGGGGGGGGGGGGGGGGGGGGGGCTACAGATAAATATAGCCCGGGCTACATAGGGTTAACAAGAGTCCACAATATCTTATTGATTGAAGTTATTTTTGAACATTTTGTTACCATTTACCAAAACCATACATAACATCGGCTCTACAGGTCTAAATTACTTGAAAAGAACATGCCTTGGTGCCACGTACTTCCTCGAGTCTGTGTTTGACAAATTTGTCATTAAATCTAGTGGTTTGTAGTCAACAAGTTCCTTTTGATTCTTGACAACATGACCACGTGGAAAACTTATTTCTACTGTAAAGGCATGATAGTGTGAATTATAATGCAATGTATCTAGCAAGAGAAGTACCAAAAAATGTCATTGTTGTGTACAATGATATGTTCTATTTGACCAAACAGTGGAAGCTCATCGACATCATGGCAGACCAAAAGAGACAACTGATAATGTGTACCATACACTTTAACCCAATTGGCATCAAAGACTTCAGAAGAGAGTTCCTCTACTTGGAGTTTCTCTTGCACAGTCTGTCTAATATTTTCATCTAAATCTGACAATAAAAGTGAAGTACCTGGCCCAACCTCGAGACACTCCAAAGGATGGTTTGACTGAAGATGGAACGTTAGTGCTGTCTGATGTTTCTTTGCAAGTGATTTACATATGTTTTTGTAATTACGTACAGATTCTGCAACACGGCCAAAATAGTGATGTTTCGCTTCGTACCGCATACACCATACATGTACGAGTGGCCCAACTTCTCTCAAACATGTAGCATAATGCACCATGAAATGATGCTTTGGCAACAACCTATTGGCAGGAAATGTTTTTTGAAAGTGTGTGTGATGTTCTTCAGTGAGAACAGACAACTGGGCTATCAAGCCTGCTGTTAATTGGGGAGCAAAAATAATATCCATACAATCTAGTAATCTTAGCAGCAGTTCCCAGTAGACGTTTCCTTCTTCAATGTCATGAGCTATGATGAATGGAAGATTTCTTATCAAGCACCAAGCCTGCATTGCCTTTTGACCCACATCATTGCCAGCTGTTCTCAGTTTAATGTAGGATGGTTTGTTCTAGTTATCTGTACGGTTTAAGCAATGGCTGGCAACTCTCTGATTCAGTTCATCATGGGTCAAGAGTGGTGGTTGCCTTTCATAGATGAAATATTCTAGTACAAGTTTCAGCTCATACTGAACTATGCCTTCCAACAGATCATGCATTATATCAAGTGAAAAATTTGTCAAGATATGAAAGTAAATACAATCATTCAATACAGTTTTTTGTTTAACTCCAAACACATGTGACAGTGTAGTTTGAGCTTCAGCTTCTTGTAAATGTTGCTCATAAGTCTGCCTGGTGCGCATTTCCATTAACACCTCTTTTAATGTGTTCTGCGCCTCTTCCTTGCTTGTCACACACAATCGACAGTAATAATTAGCAGAAAAGCTCTGTACAAAACCAAACAGGGCATTTGCACCTAGATTATCAGCACTAATTTGAGTAATGGTTCCCCTCTTCACAATGCCATTAGGAAGAGTAATGCCAACTGTTGACAGAATGTTAATGTCTTTCACAATATGCTTGAGAATAGCATTAAATCCATATTTTTTTGGCATCTTCATCTTCAGCATACCACAGAGCTACAAGATTGATATTGGAAAGAATAGAATTATACTTTGGTGGCAGATTTTTCAAAATGAAATAAAAAGCACCTAACTTATGAATTTTTGTTTTTGAACCGATGGGGTTTACAGTTTCAAAGTCATCATAAAAACAGTGAATTTGTAGGGCATTTTCATCTTCATGGAAAAGAGGGATTTTCTCAAATTGTGCACCATCACAGTAATCTCTCATTACACCATCAGTGCTCCTATGGTCATGAGTAGCAAAATGCAATATATCTTCATTGCTCAAAAGTTGCTTTAAAGATTCTAAAATGGGTATATAAACAAAGGTATCTTCAATAGCAATCTGTTCATACTGCTTACTTCTTTTATTTAGACGACTTTCATACCGGATGCCTAACTTTATTTCTTGTGGTTCAACAAGTCCAAGTGTTGCACAATATTTCATCCGCTTATATTCTGAGTTCAAATTTTCAAATGGCTTTTCAAGCATAGCAAAATGCGTCTGTATTTCTCTATAAGCTTCGGACTCAATGGGCAGTTTATGTTTCAAGAAAGTAGCCTTAACTGCCGCTGATGCACTTTTTACTACATCACCTACAATCAAACTGGTTGATTCCACGATGTCATTTACAACTTTTCCAGAGTTTGCACTGTTTGCTGAAAATTTTGAAATTACTTTTGCACACTGCCTATTCAAATCTTCAGCGGATAAAATGTCATCTTCTGCATTTATATCCTGATCTTGATCACTGTCGTCATTATCATTACTGTTTCCTGCAAAGCTCTCTTCGAATGATTCACCAGCTTTCTCATTTTCAGTAAACTGTTCTTGATTATCTGGCAAACCAGATTTAAGGTGAGTCTGCAAATGCCCTCGAAATCCACGAAAAGAATAAAATGTTCTTGCACAAGCTCCCTGTCCACAGATTAACACCTCTTTTCCTCCTTCACTTAGTCCATGACTTAATCTTAAATGTTGCACCAACTTTGGTATTGCAAAATTTCTCTTGCATTTGAAGCAAATCATGGTGTGAATAATTTGGATCTTAGTTCACGCACTCTCGGTGATTCGCGGGAAACTCCAACATCAATCTCGAAAACAGCTGTCTGGATGAAGGTCCAGAACTGATGAAGAGACTGGCAGTAATGCAAGCCAAAGACAAAGTGCGTCTTGAAGAGTTCATCTACTGCTCCTTCCACCGTACGGGCACCACATGGAATGGCCTTGTGATCGACAATGAGCAAGTAACTGCTGATACAGGCCTTAGAATTTCCAATTCCAAGAAGGAACGGTTGGCTCTGGGTCTGTTTGGTGCCATCCAGAAAATCTTGAATGCTCCCTCCACTCTGTGTTTGAAACAAATTACATGTACTAGTAAACGATGAAACTAGCAGTTACCCTTTTCCCACTTGTTAATTCTATCAAAACTCTATCTTTATCATCACTGTTACCATCATCATACATACATACATATATAGTGGGGGGATCTGGATGTTTTGTGGAAAATGTCTGCAATGTGCAAAGTAGCACAACGTTTTCTGACTTTTTTCTCAATTTAAGAGGCCTGATTAGACTAAAGGCCACCGCATTCGATATGACTTTCTGTCACACAACTCAGCGACTTAAGATCTGAAATAAAACAGAATATACGCACTGTTTATTTCATAATTTTATGATAGTCGGCAAGTTGTGCGACCAAAGATTTGTATGATATGCAGTGGCCTTCAGGCTGCATGTTGCAGACTATCAAGGCTTGGCTGCAAGTGATGCTCCATCATAACTCTTGAGCAAATAGGAAAAGTGCATAAATCACAGGGCTTGTGCATGATGGTGACATCCATGTGCAGCGTAGTCTCCCCTATAACTTGTATCTCGCTCAATTCACTTTATGGTTAATGAACTGAACAGAGATATACACTGTAGCTACATTCTTCAACCAGGACTTTGCACAGAAAATTTTATAAACGTATAGAGGTAGGCTGTAGAGGCCTGGTAAAAAATGCAAGTATTTTCAAAGCAGGTTTTAAGTATCTGATTGAGAAGAGTCTTTCTAATATGGTTGAGTCATTTCAACTCACACAAAAGGAGACACTGTGAAAATAAGGATTTTAAAATTTCCTTCACAATTATTTTCTTGCTGCAAATTTGTAATCAATTTCCAATATCGAGGCAAAAAGTACTGACCTTTTGTTTATTGATATAACTCTACATTTAGGGCTGTGAAAATGTCACGCTGAAACATATTCCTAGTAGGATTGAAGTATGGCAACCCTGTTTGCAGTAGGTCCATCTCGTTCTAGCGCATTGTCACTCCTAATAATCTTAGGATAGGTTCAGTTTTTGAACAGGCCCAAAGTTCTTGAGCACCCTCTTAGTCCAAGCCAGTCTAAGCACATTCATGAAATTCTTAGATAGACCATTGCTACATCTACTCCCTGTGTACACACATTTCGTCAGTTTTGGCAACATTTTCTAGAATGCAGTGAGAACATGCAAGGTGTGACGAGGGTACTAATAACATTATTTATTTATAGTCCACTTTTATACTGAAAAGCTACATACCTTCTGAAACTGAATAATCCTTGAGATTGCTGAGGAAATGGATACTTTTGCTGAGGCAGCTTTAGACCTCCCTTGGCTTGCAGGAGGCAACAGGCACAAGAGGAGGAGGATGGCAGATGTACCAGAATTCCATCCTGTATTTCAAAATGCAAAATAATAAAATCAAGCAGGCTTTCTAGTAGATCATGGTGAAAAAGTAGGAGAAAAAAAATAGGAGCTAAATTTCAGTAAAAGTAGGAGAAAAGTAGGACATGCACTTTTTTGTGAGTTTTCGATCAATACTCACCTTGTAATGAAGAGTCAAACTCACTGTGAACACCTGAAATGATTACTCACTGAATTACTACAGTTGCATGTAAAATCATTTACCCCCCCCCCCCCCCCCCCCATTTGGACACTCTGGCAAAACAATTAGTAACAATACACATGCAGATTATTCCTAAATCTTACAAGTGCATGGTGAGCAGATACTTTATTACAATCACATGTATCAGATTAGTAGTCATTGATTGTCTATAATTAAAAACCTTGATCATTCATGCATGAAGAGATGGTCCAGTGAGTAATTTGTGGTCATTTTCGGAACTTGCTGTGATCACTGAAATGTAACTTGTAATGCTCTGAATGATCACAGCTTAATTGTTCCCTTTTTGTAAAAGATTAAAATATTTTTTTTCCTTTAATAAATATACAATTCTTGTACTTCCATGGGCTCTGTTCATTTTGACATGAATTAAACTTTGAGTTATCAATCTCATTGGTAATTTCTGTACAAACTCATTGAAGGCAACTTTTACTCAACATTCATTTAAAGGGGAGTTTCAGTAGTTGTCTAGAGGGCGCTATAGCAATATAATTATTTTGAGATTTGAATGGGAAAACTCTTAGGAAAACTGACACAGAATAATCCAAGGAGGGGGCACAACAGGACTTGTCATAAACAACTTTCATTCTTTACTTATAAAGGTATCTACACACAAAACAACTTGACTGATCTTCTTGTGGATCTGGAGAAGAAGATGTTTGAAATTTTGAGAATTTTGCACCCTGGGGGCCCTCCCCCTGGGCCCCCATGGGGCTACAGTTATCATTTGAACAACTCTACCCAACAGAATGATTCTCTGCAAGTTTGACTAAAAGCCGACCATTCGTTCTGCAGAAGAAGATGAAAATATAAAAGTTTACAGATGACGCACACCGCACAACGGACAAGGGACGGCAGACAAAAACGGATGGCAACAGCTCACTTGAACCTTCGGCTAAGGTGAGCTAAAAATGATGCACATGGCCTCGCATCATTTGATCTTTTGACCCCTAGATGACCTTTCACCTCATCATCCTCATCAACTCACATCTGGTAATACCCAAGGATTATTTGTTCCAAGTTTGAACAAAATTGATGCAGAAATAGAGAAATGAGAGCAAGTTCAACAAAAGCCTTTAACATTTTTCTAACACAGCAACAGGAAAAGTGATTACTATGTCAATCTCTGCCAGAACTTTGTTCAGGTGAGACAAAAAGGAGGGGGGGGGGGCACTGAGTGAGGGAGTGAAGGGACAAAGCAGGGGGAGTGTGTGGGAAGGGGTTCTGCCATCAGAATAGCAGAAATCAAGCCAAGTGTATAATAATATGGACGACGTCCAAAGCAGTCGTCCAATGTCGAGTAATTGAAAACCGTGCCGATATGGACAGTATTCAAAATGTTGTCTACAAATAATCAAGGGCAAAGGTCAAAGGTCAAGGTCAAAGCTTGAGGTCACAGATCATTGCCACGTCCATAGGTATACATATACCCAGTTTGAAGTTGTTTCTCCAAACCTTTCTTGAGATATTACGAGAAAGAGCCATTTTCATGTTTAATCAAGGTCAAAGGTCAAGGTCAAAGCTTGAGGTCACAGATCATTGCCACGTCCATAGGTATACATATACCAAGTTTGAAGTTGTTTCTCCAAACCTTTCTTGAGATATTACGAGAAAGAGCTATTTTCATGTTTAATCAAGGTCAAAGGTCAAGGTCAAAGGTTGAGGTCAAAGATCATTGTCACCTCCATAGGTATACATATACCAAGTTTGAAGTTGTTTGCCCAAACCGTTCTTGAGATATTGCGAGAAAGATCTATTTTCATTTGTTTTATATAACCCATGTGACATTGAATTACCTTTGATCTTTGCCTTTAAGCTCAACCTCAACACAAAAATGAGCTTAATATCAGGAAAGTCCTAAAGGATACCGATACCAAATATGAACTTGTTTGGTTAACTCGGAGCCAAGATATAGATCGATGAAAAAGTGGATACCAAATTGTTGACAGACAGACGGAGAGACAGACGGACAAATATGACGGCATAAGGTCTTTCCTTTGGACGACTTAAAAATGTTAAAAGTTAAAGTTAGATGGGTAAAATGCAGGGGAAGGTTTGGAAGGGACTGCCCCATCTAAGGGTAGGGAAAATTTAGCAATTGGCATCTTAGAAATAAACTTTTTCTGATGCACATTTAAGTGAGTACAATATACTTTCAGAGTATTGGAAATTGTTTTTTGTAAAAAAAATCCTATGGAGTGAAATAACTAGATGAGGGGATGATCCGGGAGGGAGTCCCCTCTCAAGGTGGGGAAAATTTTGTATGGCTACTCGAAAATAAGCTTCCTGGCCCACATTTGTGTTGTGTTTATGTGGGAGTGTGATTATGCTCCATGAAAAATTGACCATCACTAGAATGTTTAATGATAAGGTTGGTTTAATTTTAACTTCTGATGACACTTCAGACTCTTTATGAAATTAGAGGGTGCATTCCAGGGAATGTGCAAAAATACCTTCTTTGTTCTGGTCAGAACTGTCAAAAGATGACAGGAGCTCCATGACTGTCAAGTTTCCATTCTGCTTCAGAAGTTGTCGAGCAAGTGCCACAACCCTGGGCTTCAATTCAGGCCACTTGGTCAGGAAACGTGAGTGATTCTCAGGAAACATCTTTCGAAAATCTTCTTCAATCTGCCGGAATATATTTTAAGGAAAAGGGGAGAGGGAGAGAGGAAAAAAAAAAAATCAACAGCTATCCATAATTTCACAGCAGGAATATTCAAGTCCAGGCCTGATTCTGATTTTAGGGCAAGTAAGACACTGCAGTCTAAAAAGCAGACTCCATTGTTACAACACAACTTTCTATTCTAGAAAAGGCATAACATTTTTTTAAGACCACCTCGTTTGGAAAGAGGCACCATCACAACAGGAGAATCACAGTCCATGTACTTGCCCACGTACCTGCCAGTCTTGAGGAAATTTATGAAATTTCTGTACACATAAAGTTTAATTCGACACAGAGAGTGTAGCTGTTATTGTAATGCCCCAAATCATAGTCACTCTTGCATTACAAAACTTGACAAAGTTGCACATTTCATTTATTTTACGACATTGATAAGTTTGGGAATTCAAGTTGATTTGGCAAATTTAGTATTCCATCTTGATTACATAGGGCAGAAGTATCTTATTTAAACAGGTTTTTGCTATATGTTACTGTACAGTATATACATTACATGCTAAACCTATGTAAAAGCCATTGGCATTGTATTAAGATGGCCACTCACTAACCAAGCTTACATTGTCCATTGTATTGAGAAGTGCCATGCACAAAGAAGTGTTCACACTTTATTCATTAGGTCAAGTCTAGCCAGAGTTACAATCAAGGTGCTACAAAGGAGTTCATTAGCTTTTAAGTACCTTGTTTAGTGTTTACTTCAACCTAATTGCTGGGCAATGTAAAAGTGGAGCAGTCCAGCTGAGAGGTGTTTTATATGAACAATAATGATTATGATAGTAATGTCTTAATTCTTTGAATGCCTATGTTTTATCAATGGCTTATAAATAAAATATTTTGTGTGCTAGCCATGTTAGATTGCCCATGGGCCCGATAGTGTTAAAAGACAGGTAAAATATTTTGAAATACATACCAAACCAGGAACAGTTTCAAAACAAGGAAACTGTTCCAAGATGTCTGATGCAGTGCGTCCCTCCTTGACCATATGTTGTCTGACAGGGAAAGTAGACTGCATCTTTTCTACAACCAGGCTAGAATCACGTGCTAATGTCGGGCAGTGTTGTAGCCAGTTGAGGTCCTCATCATAGCTGCAGCCTGCAGCAGGTTGTTGGGTACCTTCTCGGACCTTCCCCGGACCACCATCTGTCCTTGACGGCTTGGGTATGGATGCTTTCTCATCTGTTGTGCGGTTCACATTCTTTATTCTAGCAGCCAGGAACCCTGTATTACTTCGTGCATCAAAAAAAGCTTCCTAGAGTGAAAGGAAAAGTACAACATTCATTGAAAAGTAGATATATTTTGAGATGAATACCTTCATCTTACTTAGAATTCAGAAAGAAAAATAGTCTGTTAATCCTTTTACGTGAATGTTTCTGAAGTTTTATTAATTCACTGGCCCTTAGAACTTTTTCAGTGAACTAGGGAACATGTGCATCAAAATTCAAGTGTTAACCCTAAAATAGCAGTTCTTTATTAAGACCCATATCCAGAGCTGCCAACTAATATTCCTTAATTACATCATTAGAGAGCTCCAAATTAATTAATTTGGAGAATTCTGTAATCCATCATTTTAACCCCACACCCTGCCCTTTGGAGATCCCTTGATTAGCATGATGTCACTATCCCGATGAACATAACATTACAATCAATACACGCAATTCAAAAGGCACTGTCACTGAGTATCACTATCACTCGAGTACGTAGGCCAGTAAAGACTCCCCTCCCGGCCGGTCTGGCAATGCCTTGCACGTTACGAAGCAAGCGTAGTCGATGAGTGCATGTACTCTGTGCATGCTGGACGTACGTGTGCGTGTGAGTGAGCCGAGAGTGAACAAAGGAAACAGAGAGAAAGGAAGAGAGAAGTTCGGGAATCGTGAGAACAGCAATTATAGATCAGACGAACATTGCTGTGATCAGGCAGCTCACCAAATGAGCTCGATAATCACGGGACGGTCCCGGGGCTAGGACAGTACACAGAGAAGCTGGGTTGTCAATTTCAGGTATCTTGGGAACGGTCATCACGGAAGCCGACCAGAACAGATGGTGATTTTTGTGTATCAGAGCCCACAAAAGGAGGCGGTCAAAGCAGCACATCCCAGTACTATAATCTACACAAGTGCTCTCGCCCCCCCGCCCCCCCCCCCCCCCCCCCCCCCCCCCCCCATGCATTCATAAAAAGGCCAAGGGCCATGGCTTTGTATTGGTAAGAGTACCGGTAAACTTCGACTAGACTACGAGTATAGACTAACGTCTCGGTAAGTGGTCATTTTGAACAGACCTCGGGTAATAGAATGACTATATCATGGGTGCATGCCAATAGCTTAACTCGTTATAGTTGTATAGTACGAATAAGACCGAGTCTAGAGCTAGGCCAGCTACGTAAGTAACGGTTCGAAAGAGCTAGCACCGCACTCCGGACGCTAGCACCTAGCGCCCGGTTTCTGTATAAATTACTAGATGGCGTCTAGTCTGTCGCACGCACTCTAGCTGCAGCTCCACATGCTCCACATCAGTGCCGTATATTGCACTGCTCCACATGCATTAGCAGTATTGTACAGTCGACTCATGACAAACACCTGAAAAACAGGTACCGTACACTTACTCAGTTCAAAGAATCCTACGATGTCTTCTGGATTTAGTGGCAGCAACTTTCTAATTCGGCGATCTCCAGAACAAATCTTTACACTTATCGGCATGATTGTGCTGTTTAACTGCTGATTAATAAGGATATTATTGAGTCGAATTTTCATTACCCGCGGCCCGAAGGCGAAGAAAACCTCATCGATAAAAAATGGCCTTGATAATGCATACTATACACATAACATATGCATGCACCGCGCACACACAGCTAGCTAGCTGAAAGTTGAAAGTTGAAAGTTGAAAGTTTATTTACTCACAACCCAAACTCTGGGTATCGGAGTCCAATGAAAAACATATAGCACATTGTAATATCAATAAATAATAATTGCAAATAACTCTGAAAAGTGTACAAAACAACTATAACAAACAAAATAAGAATGAAATGCGATTGATGAAAAGAAAAAAAATGTACAGAAATATACAATATATACACTATATATAGTGAAAAAAAAAGCAAAGAAAGGGAAATATGACGAGAGAGAGAGAGAGAGAGGAGAGAGAAAGAAGGGATATATGGAGGTGAAGAGGGAGAGTGAGAAGGACACAAGACTGGTGAATTAACAAAGGATATACGAGTGACTTTTGGTTCAGGAAAAAAAGAAAAAAAAGAAACAGAAAAAAAAAGAAAACACACAAAGACATATGGAAATGAATTCATACGCTAAGTGAACAAGAAGGAAGGAAATATGGACGAGAAGAAGAAGAAGTAGAGAGGGGAAGAAAAAAGGAGGAGAGAATGAAAAGACAAATAAGTTACAAATCAATTGTAAAGAAGGCACAGCCTGTAAAAAAGGCATGTAGTATTTGCAAAAAGGATAAAAAATACTAATAATCTAAACATGTGTCATTATATAATTACAAAACTTGGATAAATTGGAAAGGACTGTTTTCTTTTGACAATTAAATAATTGATCCATCTTCATAGTGTTGGGGTATTTCCAGTAATATTTTTTTAAGTATTTCTTTCGTTGTTCATTAAAGAGTCTACACTGAAAAAGGTAGTGAAATTCATCACCAATTTTCTCTTCATTACAATGGGTACAAAATCTTTCGTTTCTTGGAATCTGATTGTATCTTCCAGAAACAATTGGCAGTTTATGATTAGCGCAACGGAATTTACATAAAATTTTTGCCTGTGAATCATTAAGGTGTCGAAAATACTTCTCAAAATGAAAATCCTGCTTAAAAATTCGATAATTTAAACATTGAGAATTTTTGTCTACATTACTATGCCACTCTTGTTTATAAATATCATTTAATCTGGTACTAACTAAACTTTTGAAGCCAGCTAAAGTGAGATGTGCTGCTTGGCTGTTCCAAATTGCAGTTAGACCTAAGTTGTTAAATATTTCTTTTATCCTAATTACCCATGTCATCGAATTTTCTTGCCTCGCCGATAAAACGTATTGAAAATTATACAAAATATGCGCTATCTTTGACATATTACTGTTAACAAGTTTAAACCAAAACATTAACATCCGAAGGGTCACTGTTTTTTGTAATCTATCTTTACCTATTTCTCCGTAAACCATACAATTCGGAGTTCGCTTATGTAATCCAAGAAGTTCCTTACAATATCTACAAAAGAAAGTTTCAATTTGGGCGAGGTCTTCAAAACCCCAAATTTCACTGCCGTAAAGCAAAATAGGCATGATCAAACGTTCAAATAGCTCTAGTTTTACGTCGATTGGAAGGAGGAGAGGTAAAATTTTACTTTTCATAGAATACAACGCTCTTTTGGCTTGGGTTACTTGTTTGTTTATAGCTTTCTTAAAATTATTATTATAATTGAACGTCGTTCCTAAGTAAACATAATCATCGCAGACACAAATTTTGTCATCTCCGAAAAGAAAGGTAGGAGCTGTTCTAACTTTTCCACGGGAAAAAATAACTATCTTAGTCTTAGCAGTATTAACGGTCAGATGCCACAATTGGCAATAATCAAATAAAGCATCAAGAGCTAACTGGAGTTCCTCAGCATTTTCAGCCAACACAATCGTATCATCTGCATATAGTAATGTGAATAAATCAACAAACATATTCACTTCTTCGGTAGAACACGTTTCATTGATACCTGACGAAAGAAAATCCAGGCCAGGGTATCTCTGAGACAGAAATGACGAAAAATCGTTTAAATACAACGAAAATAATATTGGTGATAAATTCTCACCTTGTTTTACACCTATGTTACTCTTAAAAAAATCTGATTTAGAATTGTTATAAAAAACGCAGGATTTTGACTTTCTATAGATATCCTTAACGACCCGGAGTAATTTACCATTAATTCCATGGTCAAACAATTTCAACCACAGTGAAGATCTATCAACCAAATCGAATGCTTTTTTGTAATCAACAAAAGCTGTATACACCCTTTTCCTTCTCTGTAAATAAAAATCAAGAATAGCATGTAATGAAAATACATGGTCCATAGTTGAATATCCGCATCTAAAACCAGCTTGTTCCTCTCCTAACAGGCATTGTGATTCTACAAACAAAGTTACTCTATCATTTAATACTGCCGTGAATAGCTTCCCAACACAGCTCAATAATGTAATACCTCTGTAGTTGTCAACACAATCTCGTGAGCCCTTCCCTTTATACAATGGTTTTATCAAACCGTTTACCCAATCTGTTGGGACAATGCCACTGTCAAATATAAGATTAAACAATTTGGTTATCAACTTGACCAGATTTTTTGAACTATTCTTCAGAAGTTCATTCAAAATCAAATCAAGGCCTGGTGCCTTGTTATTCTTAAGTCGTTTCATTTGATTGACAACTTCCGATATTTCAATCTCTCTGTCTAATTCTTCATTTGACATATCATGAAGCAGTGCTTCAATACCAGCATCATAAGATCGTACGTTACCACTACCCAAACTTTTAAAATGATCATAAAAATCATGCGATGATAATTCTTGAGATGTTTCACAGTATCTATTCTTCCTATTAATCAGTTTCCAATAATCTTTCGGATTTGAACTTTTTAAATTCCTTAACGCTGAATTTAATTGCCAGGTATGATTTTGCTTCTTTAAACGGATAACATTTTTGTACAGCTTACTTTTACGTTTCATTTCACTCTCACTGTGATCAGTTTTAGTTCGACGGAAGACATTTCTTGCTCGTATAAAATCTTTTCTTGCATCAGAACATTCCTTATCAAACCAAGAATTTGCGTGAAATTTGTTTCGGCGTGCCTTGAAATTCTTTGTTTTAGACTCAATAACCATATTACACGCATCTGCAGCATCTAAATAGATATTACGTAGATTACCAGTGATCTTATCAATTTCTATTTGAGAGATGTTTCCTTTAGCAAGTGTCTCTATGTAATCTATTGATGCAAGTATTTCTGCATCATCAAAATTTTGAACGAATATATTTCTTTTCTTATCCTCCCATTTGATCTTGATTGATTTTTCATCATTACAATTACCTACGTCTGTTCTAAAAACATTATAATTTTCAGTAGATCTTTCTACAGCATGAGCAAATTTATTGACAATTTCGAGTGAAATCGGACAGTGTTTGTCTGATAGAAATTTATCAAAAGTACCGATGGAGAAATTTTCAATTTTTGTGAACACTTCGGGAGATGCCAAAGCATAATCAACAGTACTGGCACTGCCACATGTTAAACGACCAATACCGAAATCATCACCGAATCTGCCATTCACTATATGTATATCCATACTTTTGCAAAGATCTAATAATCTATGACCGTTATTATTAACATGATGATCATTGTTGAACCTTTTAGTACAAATACCAAGCAATTCAAGTTCAGATTGAGAATCAGTTATATTCTCGGATATGAATGACAAACCAATTTCATTTTGAATATCATCTTCCACTGTAAGAAAATCACCAAGTATCCCTGTTCTGGCATTGAAGTCTCCTACCAACAAAAACGGGAGATCGTATTTAGCCCGCAGAGTCGTACAATCATTTAAGATTATGTCAAAAATATCGTCAGTATAGTACTTTGACCCTTCATGCGGAATATACACTGAGCCAATCAAAATAGAGAATCCAGAAAAGTCGAGTTTAATCCACAAAATAGAATCAGACTGAGTCTGATTCAAAATTTCATAACAGCCCTTGAATCTCTCAGAAACAATTATTGCTAACCCATGAGTCCCACTGAGGGGGATAGAGACGTTTCTTTTCTGGGCCGTCACATATTGATACCCAGGAAAATACTCAGAATAATTCAAATCGGTTTTAGTTTCACTGAGACAAATGATATCATGCTTTTTGACAAAATCTTGTAGGAAGCCATAATCACATTTCTTAGAAATACCGCAAACATTTAGCCCTGCAATCTTCAGCCTTGAAATCGATGAGCAATGATATTTATGGTCATCGGAGCAGGCATGTGCCGCGAGTTCCTAGATGTCAAGGTAAACCCCCAACTTCTTGATGCGGTCCTCGTCCCATCCGATGTCATGGAGGTTGTCCAGCGAATCTAGAACTCTGATGCTCTGCCTCCCATCAGACTTACTAATGTAATGGATCTTTCCATCTATTGTCCAGACGCGTAGTATGCCTGTGTCCTTCCTCATCTCTTGGACGACTTTGCTCCTGAGACGGGTGAGGTCGTCGTTGATGTAAACATGTTTCAGATCCTCTCTCTTTCTTAGGCCTTTCTTGGCTCGCATGAAGGTTGCCTTTGCCTCACGCCTGGTGAAACGAGCAATGACGGTGCGCGCTTTCTTCCTTTGATGGTCATCCGCCGATGTTGAGCCCAATCGATGGCAGATGCTCAAATCCGTGGCCTTGATGTCTACTCCCATTTGCTTCGCTAGGTCTAGCACCACTCCTGTCGTATTTTCACCCTGCTCCTCCTTCAGACCGTAGATTTTCACGTTCTCCTTCCTTGTGTATTGTTCGAGTCGTTCTACTTCGAAATGACCAATTTGAACAGACCTTTTCATTCTCCCACTAGCCCTTCCTTCATCATTCTGTTCCTTCCAAGTCTTCTGTTCCTCAAGCAAGGTCTTCATTGCAGCGGTAACAGCGGAAGATACGGCTTGGACAATGATAGGCTGGATAGCAACTATAACCTTGGCGACTATGTTGGCTATCAGCGCATCATCAATTCCAGCCACTGTAGGGCTAGTGGTGTCTCCTCCCTTGGTGTTGGTAGACCTAGATCCTCCACCTGCTGCACCACGTCCTTGACTTCCGGAGCCCTTGCCCACACCTTTCATGGACGCCGCATCTACACCCATGGAAGCTACCACTGCATAGGACACAGCATCATTAATAGCTCGGCTGGGATCCTCCTCCTTGATAGACACCTCATCATCTAGAACGTTGAAGTTGGCCATGACGTCACAAAGGAGTAACAATAGAGCGCGTGAGATGCGTTGCTCGGTGTTGCTATGTGGAGCGCTCCTTCTGGAGATGTGTGATATACGCACTTGTAAGGGGTGCGCAGAGTCTTGTCCAGTCTCCTGTCGCTAAGGAGACGGCGTAGTTGCCAAGGTCGAGTCAATGCGCTGTGAGCGCCAATGATGCAGAGTTGCGCAAATAGGCAATCAAAATCAAAATGTTAAGGTACGTAGAATCGCTAAAAAATTGACCAAATCCGCTGTAAACGTTCCCAAAGAATAAGGCAATCTACAAAATTATGAACTGATCGAATTTACCTCGCTGAGCTTTTCAAAATGAAGTACAAATAGCCGTGACCAGACACCAATAGTGAAAATAAAGTCCAATCTGCCGGAGCTCAGCAAATACACGTCCAACCGTCTCAAGTCTCAAGTCTTTTCATCAATATCGTATACCAAAAGCTTCTATTGTACTATACCGTACAATATACCATCAAGTCTCAAGTCAAGTCAGGAGCTAGCCATAAATGCCGGCCAGCAGCGCGATCCGAGAGCGCGAGCGCAGAGCGAGGTCACATGACAACTTTCGTCCAATGATTTTGCTCGAATTCTCTGACTTATGCGCATGTGCAATTTCAACACCAATTAATGACACCAAATAGTCCAGGCTAGAAGGCACCCAACCTTGCTTTTTGATATATACAATGTTTTTTGATGGTTTCTTGTCAATTCGAGGGTGCTGATTCCAAATCCGATTGATGCCACTCGCGTAACCTTGAGCATTTTCGGCAAAATGCAAAAATCCAAAATGGCCGCCAGATATGCTAATTCGGCCGTGCTAAACATAATAGTGTGCATTATATGACAAATTATTCCACCAAACTTTGTACATTTCTGTTCCTAGAGTTACTCCATCTGCATTTGCGAGAGAATTTTCCTTTCATACAGGTTCATTTAGTATTTAAAGCTCATTTTTTATTCAAAATGGCCGCCATTCCTATGCTTATGTACTATATGAATGGCAAAACACAATGCATAGAATATAGAACGAATTTACTGTATTTCCAGTCCCGTACCTACGCTGTCATAAAGTGTTGCATGTGTAATACAAATATGTTGGGTGTCACTTACAATATAGAGGGCCTACATGTATATTTGAGCATTTAATATTCATAAACCTTACTATGTTTAACACAATTTCTTGTCTATTTAATTTTGTCTCAACAACGAATATAAGTTCACCAAACGTCTCGCAAGAAATCAATATACCATCATTATTTTACACGCATGTTGAATATGAAAATGTAATACTAACACAATATATTAAGAAGCCTAGATGCATGGTATTTATCAAATAATGTTGAAAATGGAGGGGAAGCTAGAAAGCAAAGCTTCTAATATACATTCCCCTAAAACCATGTTAACAAAGTACAGAAAAAATCCTATACAGGAAGTGCAGAGATACATAGTTGCAGCCAAAAAATACCGGACATTAATGACACAACTAAAAACCCTTTACATTGTAGATTTTTTTCCAGCAAGGAGTTGGGGGGCGAGTTTGAAATGGATCATAACCTCCATCACTTTGGTATGATATAATTTAGAAGTACCGCCTTGATATTATAGAGCAAACTTGATTTTCTACTTGAATTAAAACAACGACAAAAACTGGTGAAGGCATAAACGAAACTGTCTAAACGCAATACCGTACAAACTATTCATTAAACATCAACCAAGTAGCAATGTGAGATACCTCTTTCAGTTCTCTCACAGTTCCCAGGTGTTGATAATATACACTTTGACATCATGATCTCATTCAGTCTTGTCTTGAAACTAAAACTGTCATTTTTATTGTCTTTAAAGAACCCTTTAATTGGACGTTTGGCAGCAGGTGACATCAGCCCCAAATTTGCAGAATTCTTAGGTTAAAGAGGCATATTAGTCCTGCAATTCCTTTAATTGCAACCACATCTGGTGATGTTCAGCACTTCCTCAGGGGTCAGAGGGCGATTATTTGCCATTGAAGACATGAAGACTTGCTTGATCACCACCAGTTGAAGCCCTATGGCTTTGTTGCCAGGCCAGAGACAGTGTTGTAGGTAACTTAGGTGGTGTCAGAGATGACATTAGACCAGCATCTTCACCAACCGGTTTTGGGGTCAAAGCTTTCTAGTTACGGGAGGGAAATCTATAGGCTTGTGGGATTTCAGACGCATTGATGGCAGATTGTTCAAGGGGGCATTTCATGAAGCGTTTTGTCAGATCTCTTCTTTTTGACTAACTGTTATAAGCTACTAAAATCCTTGCATCTGATTGGCTGAGAGCAAATTTGTCAGACAAATTTGTCAGACAAAACGCTTCATGAAATGCCCCCATTCTATCGCGTTTGGAAGGTCAGGGTATGCGTTGACCGCACTGGTGACACTTGCCATCCTTTCCTTCCAGCGTGATGGAGAGTGATCGAGTGCCAGTGAAGGAGGATAGACTTCCTTAGCCTATGCTTGGAAGGCTTGCCATAGAGGACTACCTTGAACATAGCATTGGCAAGGTGGTTACTAAGATGGAGGGCATGGGTCGGATTATAATCTTATAAAGGTTGGGGCAAAGTCTCAAGAACGTGAAGAACTCCTCTATTGTCTTGAGATGGGTCAGTACTCGGCTCATGCCATCCAAGGACTTTCTATGAGACGCAAAGGCAAGATCATCTGGAAACTTCCTAAGTGAAGGGAATGTTATGTCACCATGTATGGTAAAAAGAGCTCTAGTGGAGTTAGTTTACAGCCACCATTAAGGAGGCCATCATTCAGAGTCCTAACACTGCTGGTCTGGTTACCTAGAGCAATCCTGAATGTGCAAGTGCTCAGAGACTCCAATCCCAAGTACCTTCTGATCTGGAGATTCTCCCGCCTGAAACCCCTAGCAAACGGAAGACTCCAACTTGATGTGCGCGAAGCGCATATTACGAGCGCGAAGTTTCCTGCGGCCGGGGTCCAGGGCCCGCTTGAGCTCTGGAAGCTCTAATAGGGTTCTTAATGTTCTCTTGTGCTATCTCAGGCTTATTTTTCAACATACGAACACACAAAGTAAGATATCATTCCAAGTGGGAGATACAGAGCTAGGGCAGGAGAAATTAAATCTCAAGCGGGAGAACGGGAGATTTTGCAAAACGGGGGCGGGAGATCTCCCGTTGAAAGCTGGAGAGTTGGAGTCTCTGAGTGCTGAAGATTAAAGACAAGCAGTGTGAAGTTGTTATAACACTACTTTCAGAATGAGGCAGCACTTTACAGATCTCAGAGTCTCCCTTGACATCATATACGCAAACACATTCACTCAGAAAAAAAAATGGAGGTAGAATTCATCTACCATATATCTGGGTTAACATGAAAAACTTTTGGGCATTGTTTTCATTTCAGAGATTTGACAACAGGAAGTGAGGTGGTCCCTTTTTTCCACTTTCCCCTGCCTCATGTTCTTTCTCGGGTGAGGGGACTGAAAAGTTTGTGTAATATCGCTTTTAGATAATGTAGAACAGGGCAGGTAATTGGAAATTTCATTGTGTCATCATCTAGGATTCAGCCTTTTAATTCAGCGTGAATATTATGATGTTGAACATATCAAGGCAAGTAAGTATCAAATTGTTCATGTCTAATAATTCCTGATAAACGATCTTGATCTTGGCGTCAATTGAAGCTTTGGTGGGTTTTTCCAAATTTCTTGGGAAGAATTCAGATTGAGGTAGTAAATCTGGATGTTTGCATCAAAGAATAAAACAGCTTTTGTTAGGAACAATCCTCTGATTTATAATCAGCACACAAATAGATAAACAGTGTACCCGGGTGACAGAAAAAAAAAGAAATTTTGGGTTTTTTTCCATGTACACTTTGCCGTTCATATTGTGCAGGGGTATATGAGTGGCATCCATTTTGAGGTTTTGTATTAAGAAGAATATAATAAGCCTAAAAACAATACATTTTCTGTTTGTTTGTTTGCTTGTTTTGCTAGTGGCACTCATCAGATTTGCATGGCATATGCAAAATTTGATAAAGGCGTAGGTATGTGACTGAAAATTCGCCTTCTATTTCTATGCATATTTTTTGCCATTCATATAGTACATGAGTATAGGAGTGGCGGCCATTTTGGATTGAAAATAAGCTTAAAATACTAAATGAACCTCTTCAAATGAAAAATTTCTTGCAAGTGCAAGTAGAATTACTCAAGGAACAACAATTTAAAAAACTTTGAGGGAATAATTGGTCATAAAATTGACATAACTGGGATTATCATGGCCAAATTAGCATATCTGGTGGCCATTTTGGATTTTTGCATTTTGCCGAAAATGCTCAAGGTTACGCGAGTGGCATCAATCGGATTTGGAATCAGCACCCTCGAATTGACAAGAAACCATCAAAAAACATTGTATATATCAAAAAACAAGGTTAGGTGCACTTTCTATGGAGCCTAGCCTGGACTAAAAACTCTAACATCAACCTGTAATTGAATATTTCGACACCAGTTGGTGTGATTCTTTCTGAACGGGACCTAAAATCAACACCAAGAGTGTTAATATTTTTCGATTCTGTGCTGGTGTTAGATATTTAACACCCTAGTTTTTGCAGTGTAGGATTCTAAAAGTCATCTGCCATATGCTTCATCCCTATATTCCATATATCCCTCGTCTGTATTTTCTTTCCATTCTAGTTGTATTCAGTCATCATCATCGCCCATACATCACTCATGTTCAAGGCCGACTCCATCTGGGGTGAGTTTTACCAGCCCGTCAATGATAGTGGTCTCTCAGTGATGGAAAATTCACTCACAGCAAAAAAGCTCGAATAAATACAAATCGCTGAAATTGTTACCGTATCTGCACGTGCTTTTGTAGCAGTATAATAAGTATACATCACATTTTCGGGGCGCCACGCTGAAAAATAAAATAATTAAAACATCAGTTTATTTCAAAATTGTTCATTTCGAATCTACAACATTCTCCCAACAAAGATACATTAAAAATTTGATGAACTCCGCTCATGTAAAGCGTATTAATAACTTCTTACAAAAATCGACGTGCTTTTGCAAAATGCATAGTCATGTGATATGAAGGTATTTTTCTTCTTGTTTCAGACATAAGCAAACTGTGACCTTGAAAGAAAGAAAAAAATAATGGGGAGATCTCCCTAAAAAATCAACCTCGTGACCAATGGCAATAAGGAGTGTGAGATAATTCAGAACTACATACCCTTCCATGTAATGGTAGACTGATCCTATATGATTTGGTACACCAAATGATAAAAATTATGATTTCACAAGATGACAATCTACTTACAATATAATGACGACCGACTCAAAAGCGAGTCAAATCAAAATTACAACTTGTATCCCTTCAGTGTGACAGTAGACCGACTTCTTTATCATATAATGGCACATTAGAAACTAAATTAAAGTTATTCAGAGTGGTACATACTAAATAAAACTTATTCGGGTATAAGTTATTCATGGTTTTGACGATGATTATGCATGCAGTACGCACCTATACCAAATGCATACATTAGCGAGTAATCATAATCATGGTAATGATTTATTTCGTAGTGTCTTTAAAATCTAGTCAAGAATAACAACGAATAAATTCATTAACTTGTTAAAAACAACAAACTGTTTTCATATTTTGTGACGAATGTAACATTTGCTTATTGTCATGTATTTTGTCTCTTCATCTTCAAGATCTACGAGGAAAGATCCAGCCGCATTTCGCCGTGAAGCAGTTTTACAAGTTAGGTGTGTATCATAAATATTCTTGTTTATATATGGTCATATTTAAATTCCCTCAGTGCCGTTTTTTTAACGTCCTCCATCACACTGACAATATTTAAACACCACTAATATTTTGCCAACCGCTAAAGCATCTCCCGTCATTAAAGTAGGAGTATATACAGTATAGTCGGTTCGTTTCTTGTCTCAAAGGAACTGCAATCACTGGCAATGGTGACACAGGTGTACAGATCACTGCATCAGCACAATGGACAAAAGGACAAGGAAAATATTCTACGAGAAAGATGTGATATTTAAATATATCACATTGGCCAATATTGACTTATTTTTTTATCTTGCAGGAGATATCATCAGCGAGATTGAGGACACCCAGCGGACCGAGTATTACGGCAGAATCTTCGCCCTGGTCTTCTTTGGTCTCTTCCTTCTTTCCTCCATCCTTCTGGTTTTCGCATCGTGCAAGGTGAACCATCTCCTCGTGTCCTATAAAAGTCCTTGTCTTTTACCTATTCTTACCAAGGTGTGAATACGCCTCGGTTCCTTTTGTTCTTTATTTTGTAACCCCTAAAAGGACACTTATAGCCATCAGTTTTGTAAACTGTATTGTAAAGGATAAACTAAAGCGTATATTGTGATGGAAATCTCAATTTCCAAGCCTCAGGCTTTTGCGTGATTTCCTCCTTTGATTCACACATCTCTGTAAATATTTTAAATGTGATTTTATGATATGAATAAATTGAATTGAATTGAAAAAAAAAAACTGTAGAAAAGAATCATGCAACATTTACTTCCCTTCCGCGAAAGAGTGGTCGTGCAATAAAGAGATGAGAACTGCGTAACTTCGGAAGAGTTAAGAAGCCTCAATAATAAAGGAGGCCCAAGTGCGAATATATCTCAAGTATACATGTTGAGTCAGTGAATGCAGAAGAATTTCAAGTTGTAGTGCATAATAATCAAATTGATCTTCATTGAAATATCTATTTGGGGTAAATTCCCCATTTATCTCCAAAATAAGACCACCTCAGGTGCAAATACACTTCCCACACACACTATAAAAAAAACAACAACCAACAAACACACAAAACAAAACAAATTGGATACGTCTCTGCAATATCCATCTTAAATATTACCCCAAATTTCACGGAATCAGGATTTATCTATTATTGCTGACGAGATGTTGTGATTGTGATCATGCTGGGGACGTAATTGTAGTAGTTTGGATACAACGTTCTTTCAACAATCTCTTTCTTCCGACTGCAGAGATACCGCTTCCTACTTTTACCGTTCCTCATCGTCCTATGCAGTCTTATCGTTCTCCACTTCATCACCGTCGTCGAACTCTTCGGTGCAATGGTAAGGAAAATCGTCGTCGTTGGTCGTGTTTATATTGATGACGAAAGACACCAATTTTATACAAGTTTGACATGTTCTTGTTAGGCAGCATCGAGTGGTTCAGTAAAATACACACACACACATACACACAAGAACGTACAAAAGAAATATGTTTGAATATTATAGCAATATATTTAGTACATGTATTGATTCGAAAGAGATCAGTTCACATGTATGTTTACAATAATGTATGAGGAAGAAATGATGTGTTTGTTCCATGGGTATGACATATCTTGATTTTACTGGATGTTTCAGGGAAGGAAAGCAATACATTTCATCTATATACAGTATTTGATCATATAGGAATAAATATCTTATACCGTATTTCTTATTTTTGCGCAAAATAATCTTCTTCACCTTACCTATTCTTCTTTTTGGCTTTTGTTTTGTTTTGTGTGGTTTTTTTTCAGCTGCAGATGTCTATCATGGGCATATCGCTGGTCTTGCCTCTGGCCTTTCACATCACTTCAACACTCATTGATGTAAGTTCAACTACATGTATACTTGTTTGTAGCTGACGTTCTTGCCAACACGAATTGATTCATTAAACAATTGGGTTTTTTTTTTTTTTTTTTTTGCGCTCTATACTCTGTTTGTGTAGCCAAACACTTGTATAGCATTTGAATTGTACTACATCCATATTCGCCAAACAATTGATGCAGGCATGAAAGTACGTGGGATCCATGCAGATAGCAATTTGGTACAAATCAGATTCAAAGAGTTTGACGAAGTGATTTCGACATTAAAAAAAGGGAAATCGTGTGGAGTGCTCTCGATTGTGTCTTTACATTAGTTTCTTCAAGATCACATGGTGAAAATTACGCCCTCGGAGTGAATACATGTAGGCCTACCGAGTTTAGCTTTGGCATCAATCACATTTCAGGATCATATAAAAAAAAGTATGAGGAATCTCGGATTTGGTGCGAATACTGGAAAGTGTAATATGGCCAGCGATCGTATTAGATTGTACTTTCACTATCTACAAAAGTGTTACATTATGCTTGTTTGTTTGTTTGTTTTCCCAGCTGTCGTGCGTGCTGTGCGTGGTTTCTCTCTTCCAGCAAATCCAACAGAGACAGCGGCAACGAGAGCAAGGATCACGGAGACTCACGTGACCCACGCCAGTACATCCCCTCTTTCTTTCACTAGGCTATATTGTCATAGATATGATGTACAGTGTGTTTGTAACTTTTAAGGAGACCACTTGTCAGCACCATACTGTTGTTTTAGCTGTACAAGTGACTAAATTCTTCTGAATAAGCTAAGAACAAGTTTGGCAAATGAGAGCTTCCAACCAGTAGGGCCTACAATATCAGTTAGAACTGACGAGAACACGGAGACAGTTTTAAAAAGAAACAAACTTTTTAATATAAAGTAGAGGAATCCGATGTGTAATGGAAATAGAGAATGAGAAAGAGGAAAATACATGTGAAAGGAAACGATATAAGCGATAGTAAAAACACCATCAATATTCGAATCATACAGATATGAACTTTTTTTTTGCTTCTTATCCTCAAGTTTTTTCCCACACTAAAAAACCCCCCAAAGAAACCGATGATCTAATCCCCATTTAGTCGATATTCTTTTTGTTTGTGTATGTAGCTCAAGAAGAAATAAAGTTGGCATCAGTTTCATACGGTTTTGTGTGAGTGTGTTTTGTCTTCCATCACATGGTTCTTCACGTTAAACACCTACTTCTTTTTGTTAACACGATTCAATGATCTTACGTATGTATAATAATGATCATAGATAATAATAATAATGATATGTATGACTTATTTTGCGCCAAATCCACTCTGTAGAGTGCTTAAGGCCACTGGATACTGGTCACTGGATAGGCCTAGATTATTTCCAACCACTCTCCACTCCCTGGGAACATTCCAGCTAGTCGCCATCCTGTGGACACGCACATCCTATTGGCTACCCATTTATACTCCTGGGTGGAGAGCAGCAATTATGTGGAGAAAGTGTCTTGCTGAAGGGCAAACGTGTAGGGCTTCACAGGGCTTGAACCCATGAACCCAAACCACGCTCATGTCATTCATATCAAATCTACCTGATACTGCAGGAGTCTTCCTGAAAATGTCAAAATCTGTTCATATCTGAATAAGAGAATATTAAAATCTCCCCGATTTGGGGATTATTTTCGCCCATTGAAATGCATCTAACACGTCCATAGATAATTATCTCCCTGATTGCTGTGTGGAATCTACCTGATTTGCATGTGGGAATGTTCAGATGGGCGCTCTTATCGATCCACTCGGCCGCAACACCTCCACACATGCTTTTTAAACATGCTTTTCAAGTCAAAGTTTCTTTAGCCAAAAGTTATTTTTCTGGAAATTGTGTTGGTGTTGGAATCTTATAACATGGAGGTAAAGACGAACACACTGCTGGGACCGGTGCAAGTATGCTGTGCTGTGTGAATAATTTCTCCACAGCAAAGCCAGAAATATCTGCACTGGCCATTCTTTGGGCGACATCCATGGTATATGTGTATAGGGATTTAAGGCAAAGTGCTTCCTACTGAGGCAGTGTTTGAAGGCACTTAGAAAACACACATATTATATACTTCAAAGTTTTGAAATACACACTCCAAGAGAAGTAGCGTAATGTTTGATAATTTTGATCATTAGAAGGTTTTATTCATGTTGATCAAAGGCAAGGCAATGCATTTTCCCAAATATCTCCCACTGAATCAATTCTACTGAAGAACTCTGATAAGGTACCAGATTTAGAATGAACACATGACATTCACTGAATACATTTATCCCTATGCCATTACATATTACACACACATGCATGCACGCACACACACTCACACACACACGCGCACATACACACACACACACACACACACACACATACACCATACTGATGAATGGGGGAACTGCAAGAATTCTGCACAAGGTGACAACTCGTGCATAACTGATCTCTACATGTGAATTTTGAAAATACAGTTGTGGCAGCAGTATCACCTTGAGAAACACATAATGCTCAATACTTCATTCATGTTACAACCGATTTCGTTGCAGTTACATGAACAGACCTCACCCTGATGAAGAATGTATGTAATATTATTAACATGTGAAAAAAAAATAGACATAAAATTCAACTGTGAATCTCATGTAGAAGGTATATTGCCTAGTACACTTTAGGGAGCAATATATTGGTTCTTGGGTTCCAGCCCATGCCATGGCAGTATAAGAAGCATTCATTATTTTAAGTAAAATCCTTCGGATTCATCATATATAGTACTGGAATCATTGCACTTAATCAAATGTACTTTATTCTGACATATCATAAATATACACATTTGTGAACTGCAGTGACACCATTAACACACTTTTTTTTTGGCAATCCTTACACACTGAAGACGAATTGTCTGAGGTAGTTCATGAGACAAATTGTCTGAGGTAGTTCATGATAGTCCAAGTGGAAAGGCTGCAGCAAAAGCCTGATTAAGTTTCAGAACACTGACTCTTTGATGTCATTATCATTGAATTTATGACTGTAAGCTTTCCAGTGATATATAATTGGCCCTCCTTCACAGCTGATATGAGAGACCAGCAACTAAAGGAGATCATACACAGTTTTATACATAATATGGTATTATATAAGAAGTTAAAACTGTGGGAGATGAGGCATTCAAAACAATAATCAGACGGTTCCAAATAAATGAGGAGTATAAAGTTCAGATATTCTGTGACTTTAAAATTCCTAAATGAGGTATATAAAATGTAGAACTTATAATCTTTGAACAAATACATGACATACTGAATTCCTCCTTTCGTCACCAAGTCACCTTAATTTCACATTTCTTAGTTCTGATGTCTGTGGCTTATCAGGCTAATGTGATGACACATCACTTATTCATAATTTCTGCTAGCCCTTTTTGGCAGCAGTTGAGCTGAAGCTGGTCATACAATTTCTGCTTCCCCTCACAAGATGGCTGCCAACCTCAGTACATCAAAATATATACTGATGCAAATTAAACAAGAGACCTGGGGTCTCGCGCTCACTTGAGTATTGCAAGTTCACCTTCCATGCATTCCTGCAGTCTCTTACCTGAGAACATTGGAAACTTAGGGCGGGGGCAGCTTTGAGAGCTGGGGGGGGGGGGGCATGGTGTCCATTTGCATATTCCATCACAATGGTAAAAATACCTTCACTTTCAATGTTCTCATTGAAAACTATTCAAGCTCTTTTTATCATGTGGCATTGAATCACATCCTGCAATTTGAACGTGATGCAAAAAGACACATTGCTATGATATTGTATATTGTATAAGAGTACAAGTTTGAGTGAAAGTGCTTTTAAAATGGGCCTATAAAATTCCTCTGAATAAAACTCCACAAGGCATTTATCATAATAAACTCTTCACACTACATAACAACTTTAGATATTCCCGTGATAAAGAATGATCACATCTTCTCTATGAAAGTCATATGGAATTTCTAGAAAACTTCATCCACATAAAAATATTTTACTGATGTGGCTAACATAATTTTTTACTTAATTTCTCATGGAAGAATAGATGTATAATTTGCTAACTTGAGTCTTCAATCATGTCATCTAGGCATCAAGACAGGTTATGACATAATGTGAACACCATAAGAAATCTGGAATCATAAAGGGATAACACCTCCCTCATACAGGTCGCCACAGTTGCCCGCCTCCCTTGCCGTTGTTATGGCGATGACTCGATCTCTGAGGACCTTGTGCAAGTCCTCACCCTTGTCCATCCTGGAGACTCTGGTTGGGAGCGAAAGCCACCGGTCTACCTCCTCTGATGGCACTGTCGCTAGGTGTGCCGCCCCCATTGCTTCGGGAAACTTTGCAGGAGAGGCCGTTGCCACACAAAGCGAGATGGGTGGAAGGTCTGCTCTGGGGTTGGAAAGTCTAGTGTTTCAGAAAAAGAGAAGAGAAAAAATAGCATATACATTTGCATCAAAGAGGAAAATACTTTAATATTTCAAAGTTCCCAGCACCAGTACAGATTGATTCTACAATACAAGTGCACTACTACAAAGATAGCAAATGACAGTGTAAAGTACAGTGTATATGTGCTTTCTTGTGTCGTGATTTTTGTTTCCATCCTCATCTATCTTTCACAAAGACAGCATTATTTGTCTTCATTTCATTGAGCAGTTAATTGAATTAAGTTAATGAGTTAACAGGGTGAAAGCAAAGAAGTGCATAAGTTGCATTTTCTTGTAATGTACATAAAGAGACACACTAGAAAGGGATGTCTTCGATTTAAGTCACTTGTATAAGAATTACATTGATACAAATACTCTACGAAAATGAAACTGCAAAACGAGTCTAAACATTATATTTCTAATGCTTCTAGCAATCATACATGAATGAACTTTGAAAACTATAGTATTGAAATTTGTACCTGTTGAAGTAGTAAGAAACAGCGACAGCTGAGTGCGGACAGAGCGAGTAGGCGTCCTCTTTCCAGCATCGCTGCATGGTGGACAGGACCACGGAGTCATCCACTGCATACGAACTCATCGTCTCTCTTATCTTAGGAGAGGAAATCACATACAGAGAAAGTGTGTAAATTATGTCGTGCAGCCTCTTCTGCTTAACCCTTTCTGGGCCGGGGACTTTTGAGAGTGTGTACAATGCTATGTGGTTTTCGGTGCAAACTGGCACTCTAGGCACACAGAGCGTGAACTGATGTCCATGATCCACAATATCAGCTCATTACAACATGAGAGATATAGACATCTTTTTCCGACAGGTTTGTTAAATTACAGATCAGCAGTTGCAATCTTACAAATTTCATTTGTCAGAGGGAGACAAACTGAAGAAAATTCAAACCTCAACCTTCATCCCTCTACTTAATATTCTCTTGCATTCATCAGAGATATATATTTCAAAAACACCCCACCATACTTTTTTTATTCCAACACCTAGTCTGCAAGGAAACCTTTGTGATCCAAATCCTATAATATTTATGCACCAGCATGCTTTCACAATAGCAGCAGCCATATACTTCTGAAACGCTGATCCTTACAAACAATTTATTCTCAAATACGCAACAGATATGCATACTTTTATTCAGAAATGAATGAACTGTTTAGCATTCCTATTTCCTTCACAACTACCACTCAAAAGGACTTTTATTGTGAACTGGGCACAATATTTATGTCGCACACTGAATACAGAATCACCTTAAATGCTAAAGCCATCATACCTAACAAGCTAGCACTGACCCTCTAGGAGAGCTGACTGTAATTGTATTACATTTATCAAGGTAGGGTCCAGGGCAATTGAGAAACCTCTATATTTTAGAAAGATTTAGACCAGTTGACTTACAGAAGTCTTAGGTGAACTCATAATAAATTTTTTCGATTTTGACCAGTTATCATTACATGTAATTACTGTGTTATCACCATGTATATTGTTTGTTTTCTGCACATTGTTCACAAGGTAAAAGAACTTGTCTGGTTTCTGTTGTAATGTTCATAAATGAGAAGTATGAAAATAAAATGAATTGAATTGAATAAATGAAACCAAAAATATCATTGTATCAAATCTATCATGAAACAATTGATAATTGTGTTTTCATTTCTAAATGGGGATGTTTCAACCCTTACATTTCAGAAAGATTTAGATCAGTTGACTGAGAACAGCCTTTGGTGTTCTCATACCTAATCCTGTCAAATATATCATCATATGAAATCTGTTATGAAACCATTGATAATATTATTGTGTTTTTGTTTCTAAATGGGAATGTTTTGTTTCATGTAGGTTAAAAGTTAAGAAAAGAGAAGCCAATTATGCATTGCCCCGCAAAGACCATGCCTACCTTTTTCCAGAGCTTGGTGTCTATAGATGAGTGTCCTTCATCTTCAAACCTCTTCATGACATCATTGACGTGGTTCACATCTCCGCCTGAATACAGCCACAATATTCTCTCCCAGTTGTATGGTAGCTGCAAAGTGCAAAATGAAAATGCTGGCACAGCTACTGCAACACGATGTGGGCAAAACAAATATATTTTTATTTGATGTTAGGATTGGACTGCAATAATACTAAAAATAAATCTCATAGGGTTTAACATCTGATAAATTCTCACGAGCAAATTTTTCTGTAATGCTGGCTTGCTGCCATACATAGATTCAAACTTTAATCTTGAACACTGAAATTTGGGAAATACATTAGATTCAGTGGAATGGAAGAAGTTCAGCTCTTTTTAGATATAGCTTCACTCTTACACCACACTCTCTACAGATGACAAATCAGTGATCTCACACACAGTTGAGATCAGAAATGGGTTGAAATTCAGCACAAACAATATGACGTGGACATAAAGAAGCCACTTGTTAATGCAAAAAACAAACAAATTAATACACAATTGAAAACAACTTCCTGAAAGTGTGTATTGTCATGATTGCTGTACAGGTGTCACTGGAAAAAAAAAATCTCTATGTCCAATCATAGATCAATAAAGATGAAGGAATGAATGAATGAATGAATGAATGAATGTATGTATGAATGAATCCCTAATGAATGAATGAATGAATGAATGAATGAATGAATGAATGAATGAATGAATGAATGTATGTATGTATGTATGAATGAATCCCTGAACTTAAACTGCTCAAATGTTTCTGTCAGAAAATATCTTTTTAAATTTCCATCATGTTGCATTTAAGTCACGGGAAAAAAAAATCCTGTGAGAATCTAGCTGCACTCTTAAATACAACAGGAACTGTGAAAAAAGCAAAAACTCCAAAAATAGGGAGATTTGAGTAAACAAAGATAATTAATGACTGCTCTGGAATAATATTTCAAAGCTCATATTTCAGATACGATTCTGTCAAGGGAATCATCTCCCATATCTAGCTGCATTGTGTCACTAACGGAGCCAACATGTACGGACATATGATTCACTATTGAATGGCTACTGCACACAGAAATCTGGGACAAGCAGTGAAACCAGGGAGGAACCTCCCTGGTGAAACGAATCACATGGAATCTTTCTAATGCATCATGTGATTGATGTGTAGTGTTCTGCATTCATAAACAAAGTTCCAACGGGTGGAGAGGAGAGTCAAAATAAAAGCCTCATTCAAGCCATTGCGCGAACACCCTTTATTTATTTGATGGGAGCTTGGGTAGTTCATGAATAATATCATCTTTAATACTGTCTTTTGGTATTCTAACCTGCTAGACTGCTAGAATACTGTAAAACGGGGGGGGGGGGGGCATTTCATGAAGCATTTTGTCCGACAAAGTTGTCAGACAAATTTGCTCTCAGCCATAGAATCAGATGCAATGATTTCAGTAGCTTGTAACAGTTTGTCAGAAAAATATCCAACCAAAACGCTTCATGAATTGCCCCCCAGAAACATTCATGGTATGAAACTCGTGCGAATTGCAGACCATGAAAAAATTTAAGAGTATTTCAGTATACTATCTGTACTACATATACTAAATATACTGTTTTGTGTATTAAGATTAAGAGTTTTATGAGTACAGTGTACATATATAATTGGTGTTGTATTACATTGGTATCACATATTCAGATAGGGCCTCATCCACGTCAAGCTCTGCTTATGATGACGGTCCCCTGTATTGATTTCTCCTTTGTTATTAGATACAGCGTAAGCCTTAATATGTTATTTTGATTCATAATTATGCCACTTCAGACTGAAAGTTGTTACGCAAATGATTTTTTTTTTGTATTGATTTGTATGTATCTGTATCATTTTGTTTTCATTTGCAATTGTATTCGGAGAAAGAAAATGCAGAAATAAACCAAACAAACAAACAAACAAACAAACTAATACAGCTATTTGTTGAACACACACTGCTGAATAAAAAACACACAACAGAACCGAATGTGCTCTACTAAACAAACGTCTTAAAAAAGTGATTGCACCCTACTAGCATGTGTAGTAGTACAGTCTTGTAGGCCTATGGTGTATGATCAAACTGGCATTCAATGCATTGTGTAGACAAAAACTTTCGCGTGCATTTTACTTTTGCGAATCTTGGCTCCTTGTGAAGTATCATGCTGGCAAAATTTTCAGCTTTAACAGTAATCATATCAACCCATTCCATACAAGAACCTGGTAGCCCGTGTACTAAAGTCTATGGGGATTTCAGAATTCAGCATGGAATTCGGCTGCTGTCTATTGAGTTATCTCTGATGTGTATTGAAGTGGCACACTGACATTAATGTGTGTCATTACATAACAAGTTGTAATCTAGTCCAGTCTATACACTGAATGGAAATGGACAGTGGACTTTGATCGTCAATGGCAATTTATGTTGTGTAGTTGCAATTACGGACGAGTTGTTGATAAGAAACTCTTTTTAAAGGGGTAATTATCCTACATATTACACAGAACCATACGCACTAATAGGTAGATTACATAATCCTAGACATAATGGACAATGGGTAGGCTATTTCCAGAACATAGTGTATTAGGCTGATGGACTCATGTATGTGTATAAATATACATGTAACTGCCCCACAAAAATGCAAATTTCACATTTGACCTTGAACTTTGATGCTAACGATTGCTGACTTGTTTCTCCTTTCTTTTTTTCAACCACTAATTTGCCCTGTCATACTTCATCCATTTAGCATAGCACAACTCTGATGAAAAAGGGCATGACACCAACTGAAATTTCACATTGATAAAAAAAAACAACAAAAAAAAAACTAGAAATGTCGCTATGGCGACTGACTGCCTCCGCCATAATGCATGATTCTCCCAATAGGCATATAGTACAATGTCTTCACAATGTGTAATCCATGACAGTTTCACAAAACTGGCAAAATATTGAAATGACAGGTTTGTCAGAAATGTCTTGAACTGGGTTTGCTATAATTTTCTAAGAGTGCAGGTACACATATTTGGGGAATTTTGGGGAAGTTTATGTATGGAGTAATTTCCAAGGTATGAAGAAAGAGTGTGATGATGGTACAAAATAATTTCTTTTTTTTTTTTTTTTTTGGGGGGGGGGATATTGAAACCTTGCCTTTGACCCTTAATCTTTGACCTTTGACCTTCTGGCTCGAAATTTCCCGGAGAATCTCCATTAGGTAATGCATGTATTAAGTTTTGAAACTAATAATGCAAGCATTGCATATACTATGAGGGAAATAGTAAAATTTTGAGGAGTTGACCTTGACCTTTGACCCCTGACTATTGACCCACGACCCCTAAATTCCCTAGATAATCCCTGCCAGACAGTACATGCGTATGTACCAAGTTTCACGAAGATACATTGAACCATTTGCGAGAAAAGTGATATTGCAACATTTTCACCTAACTACTTTGACCTTTTGACCTTTGACCTTATGACATGAAACTCTCTCTGGAGAATCTTTACGCAGTAGTACATGTCCACACCAAGTTTAGTCAAGAAAATACCTTTGGGCATTGCATAGATACGGGGGAAATTGCAACATTTGTAGCATTTGACCTTGACCTTTGACCTCTTGCCAATGTCACTAAAATCTACTCAACTAATTGTCCCATCATACATCATCCTTGGACCAAGTTTGGTGAAAGCTGCTTCATCCAGTTTTGAGTTATCACGTAAACAGATAAATTTTAGGATTTGACCTTGATCTTTGACCTTTGACCTCTGTCCAATTTCACTGAAAAACTAATCAAGTAATCATCCTATCATACATCATCCTCCAACAAAGTTTGGTGGAATTTGCTCCATCCAGTCTTGAGTTATCGCGTAAACGGATACAATGTCATGATTTGACCTTGACCTTTGACCTTTAACCGAATTCAACCAAAATCTAATAAAGTAATTGCCCCATCATACTTCATACTTGGACCAAGTTTGGTAAAATTCCAGTAAATATTACTCAAGTTATCGCGTAAACGAAAGCGGACGGACGTACGTACGAACGGACGGACAACCCGAAAACATAATGCCTCCGGCACCACTTCGTGGCGGAGGCATAAAAAGCTGGATAGACGGACAGGAATGAAACATGATGGCATCAATGTGGAAGTACAAGGACAACTTTCACCCTGTCATTTTTACTGGCAAGTTCTTTGCATATACTTGTAATGTCAATGGCAAAATTGAGAGGTGGCTGTGTGTGGGTTAATGAACTTTACCTGGATGTCAATGGCAGGTGAGAGAGTCTGGACGACCTTGCCCATGGAGTAGTCATTGTTGTTCAGCGTTCTGTGCACGATGTCATTGCTGTTGACGGCACACACAATCTTCAGAGGCAGACCCATATGCTTAGCAATGCTAGCAGCTAAAGGATTAAAGTACATGCAAATGAGACATACAGGTTGTGAGCACTTAGATTTGGTCCATGAAATGCCAAGCATCAGAACTTGAACAATAGCACAAGTTATATTCGTGCACAGACAAAGCTAAATGGTTCACCGATTGCACATTATCTGTTAACAGAAAATGCATATTTTGTGATATCCTGGATAGTATATCAAGTTCATTTCAAGCTCATTATGCACTTTATTCAGTGGGGATAAAGTGCCTTGCACAATATTATAATAATAGTGGCTACCTATACAGCAAACACAGGTACAGGTACACCTTTCAGTGCTCATGGCACTTCAAGAAAAATACATGTACAAACATAAAAGAGCAGGGTAAAAATTGACAAGCTCACTAGCAAGCAAAATATCAAGTTACACAATTCTCTTGGACATGATAGATTACAGTTATGTAACTGCTAATGTGAGAGGAAATAAATAGGTTTCATAAAACCTATTTGTACCTCTCATACATAAGATACACAGTATACTGTATAAGCTGTTTTTTTTTTCGTGTACAGATATTTTCACGAATGAGCATGTCACAGGACATTTCCGCGAGATTTTGTTTTCGCCAATTGAAAGTGAGGCTCTACATACATTTACTAGTAGCCTAGCTCACAACAATATTTTTGCATGTTGTTAAAGGGACTGTACAGTACTGGTTGAGGTAGGGATTCATGTTTTGAACATTCCTAAGTGAGATAATGAAAAGCCTCTTATGAAATATGAAAGAGCATGTAATTTTAAGAAGGATTCAACATTCATTTGATGAAAATTGGTTTTCAAATGGCTGAGATATCCAAAAAAGTGCTAGTAATAAAAGGCGACATGCCCCAACTTTATTAGTATCTCTTTGTTTCACCTTGTTTTTGGATATCTCAGCCATTTCAAAACCGATTTTCATTGAATAAACTTTTGATACTCCTTAGAACTGCACGCTCTTTGACATCTCATAGAGTGGTTTCTGAATATCTCACAAAACGTTAAAGCTAAATCTTCACCTCGACCAGACTGTACACCCCCTTTAAATGCGCGATCCAACAGTGATTCACAAAATACGCGAAAATTAAACCCTCGTGAAAATAACAGCTTATATATACAGCAGCTATTGCCAACAGAATGACAACCATGAACACTCTAAGATCTCTTACAATGAATTCCGTAAATTTCCACTTACCTGTCATGTTTCCCCCACCTCCTGTCGGAATCACAACTTCGACCTCTCTGTCACATGATGGGCAAACATTGAAATACCCAAAGAAGAAGTGGCTGATATGACCCATGACCCGACCCCAGTTGATGGAGTTCAGCGTTCCCAGGTTATGTCGGTCCCTGAACGAAACATCAGTGCACACGAGCTTGATAACCACGTCGTTGTCGTCGCATGTCCCATCAACTAAAGTTTGATTAGAGTTGACAGATTTTTGCATGAGCACTTGCTTTGTAGAGTAGAGATATCCCAGTAATGTGGCCATCTTGCCAGGAAAGCATGTTATAACACAAGACTCACAGTCATAATAATGTACAGCTCAGCAAGTCTACAATTTCATTAAATTATAGAGCAAAATATAATAAAGGTGCTGCAGGCATTCCACAAACTTTTCGAAAAATATCTAGAAATGTATTATTTCCATTAGGCCAAGTCTATCAGTATCGTTTCTATAAGCTAGTAATTTCATCACTGTGCTACAAAACGTATTTCTAGTTGAAATTTGATCAAAAATAAGGAGCTTACAAATGGCTGCAAGAAAGAGCCCAATCCCTTTTAGATAATAGTCATTCAAATTATTTACTAATAATCATTCATTATTTTACATAAAATGACGCAAGAAAAAATGGCTGTGATGATGACGTCCACTCGTCTTTGCTCTTCACCTGAGAAAACATGGATGTTCTTGTCAATGGCGGTGAACATGGAGAGCTTCTGGAGCCTCGCACACTCGGGAACAAGAAGGACCAGGTCTATGTGGTCGAGACCTCTCACAGCTTCTATGGCTGCACTACCAGTATCATCCGATGTTCCTGCAAAAATAGAGACATAATGTTATGGGAATATTCTAATTTAGTCTCAGTCACAGGACCAGATATAGGTGCCTACTTCTACTTCTACATCTAACATAACACACAAAATAGATATTGAAATGTATAGTCAACAAAACCAAAATAAAATATTGTAAAAGGGCATTCTAATTTAGACTTATAAAGTATGAGACACTCCCAAAATGTAATGATTTCAACAAAGACAGAGTACACGGCATCACGTAAAGGATCATTTGATTGCATTGTTGCAGCATAGAGCTAGGTAGTAGCTCCGTGGTTGCAGAATGATATTTTGATCATCTAGTTTGAGAATTACATTCAGGAACATCAATAGTATATGAGAGATTATCAGACATTGTTGCTTTATAATCTTGAAGCTGGTTTATTGGACCTCTGAAAACAAAATTAATCACTGTCTTCAATTGTTTCAGAGAGTGTATGGTGTAAGTGTATGTGTGTGTGTGTGTGTGTGTATTACTCAACCTGGTAGCAGTATTCAACATGTTCTTCATTTAGATTAACAAGTGTATTATGCAACTACAAGATAATTTGTGATTTCAAGTCAACATGAAGAATTCAGTGGTAGTGATTCCTCTCTCTCTCTGCTCATTCTTTACATACAATTCTATGAAGAAAAATAAAATGGTGCGCTGAAAATTGCTTATATCCAATAAAAGCAAAGCAGTGGAGAAAAAATGAGTGAAATAGAGCCTGAGCTTCCTATCCTAGCAGAGTCTTTGGCAGGGGCAACTTGACAAACATAAAAACTGAAATATAGACAGTAACAACATGACATGCACTATCTGAAAGTGAGCAAACACAAAGGAATAGTTTTGTTCAACCAGTGATGATCCCTAAGCTCAAGGGTGGGCAACCTGCGAAGGATAAAGCTGGATGGGGAGGCAACATATATCAAACATTATCAGGAACAAAACAGTGATGATGGTTATAAAAAGGTGTGAAAGAATAGCAACAGAATTAGTGAAGTGGGGGGGGGGGAAGGGAAGGACCAAACTAGATGTGATGTGGCAAAAGAAAAGGAAATAAGATAAAAGTGATCGGTGAAATGATTCTACAGGGCACTGAATCTCCAGGTACCCGTCCTAACACAGTCCGAACCAGCAGATAGAAGTTCTAGAGGAGACGACTTGGTACCATTTGACCTCATGAAGAACTCCCAATCTCTCTTACTAAAAAATAGGGATGATTTAATTGGCTCATAAGTAGGAAAGAAAAAGCAGTTCCCATAGGAGTGTGTAAAAAAATTATCAAGAAAAAAAAACTGCATTTCTACCTCCCATCTTCCATAAGAGGCATCCTATAGTATTAATTTTGTCTCATATTTTATTTTCACACAACGCCTCTTAATCCGTTCCTTATGGGAACCTGGTATACCAGGTTCCCAAAATAAAGACAAGCGTACCTGCATGGCCTGAATTCATATCTATTTGTGTTATACTGCCAAGTAATATGGCTTTGATAGCAAGATTAGTTTCTCCTATATGAGCATCTGTTCTCTTTCTGTATGAGACTGCTATATCTCAGTATCATTTACTTTTTTTTTCTGATGTAGTTTGCACTTGTTTGGCTATAAAACTTGTAGGAAGATGTATCTATAGCAATCAAGGCTGAACTCAGTAGATTTAAGTGTTCACTGACCCCATTAAGGAGCCTCATATTGTGTACCGGTATAACAAAAGAGTCTGTCAACAGGCAAAAAAAAAAGGGGGGGGGGAATCTTGTCGGGGGCATTGAAGGCTCTCAGAGGAATGGGTTAATACCTCCTTTTGTGAATATCTTTATTTTATACATTTTTCAACTGTCAATGAATAGAGACTACCTCGTCCCCTCATGCCTATTGTGTTACCATGGCCTTTCTGCTGGACTGAGGTGCATTGCCACACCTGAGTTAGTCCAGATACTGGACGATTCCCCACACTAACACACGCATACACATGCATGCACCCACACAACGCGCCCAACCGCTGATTGCGACACTCCACCGATTGGTACTCCCGAAAAAAATCATTCAGGAGGGGTGATTTTGTGTAATACAGTGTACACAAACACACACCATCAACGCACGTACGCGGGCACACTACGAATACAGTCCAGGATGTGGACTACCCTGGCAGCCAAAACTAACACATAATTTATACTAGTAGGTCCTACATTTTTTTGTTCATATACAGTATTTTTACTACTGCCATGTGCATTTCGTTTTCACTGTATGTCCTATTGTTTGACTATCATATAATAAGGATATGTATCCTATGGTCTTTACCTGGTCAAATATATGATGATGATGATGATGATGATAATAATATGATAACAACAACAATAACAACAACAACAACAACAGCAACAACAATGACAACACTAATAAATAATAATAATAATAATAATAATAATAATAATAATAATAATAATAATAATAACACTAAAAATGACAATAATAATAATAATAATACAGTACCGGTATGTATCCAATTAATCAATAGTCAAATTATTGAACATAATGACGATGATAATCAGCGTACTGAATGTTTACAATAACAACTAAAATAAGTATGACAAAGTAACTCAAAATGTGAACATTAATATTCACCAACAATGAGGATGATATTCTTCTTTCTCTTTGCCAAGAAGTACTGCATGAACTGGGCCAGTGACACCATGGACAGGTCCTTGAAGGAGAGCGTTTTGGTGTGGAAGAGCTCCATGATGTTGAGATTGTTGGAGAGTTTCGCCACGCGGAGGACCTCCGGGATCTTCAGCTTGTCCACGGCTCGATCCACAATATCTGTAATGAAATGTACGGTGGCTGATAATATCAGGGGCCTCATTAAAGGTCTCGTTTACCTTTGTGAGCAGTGATTTAAAAAATGTTCAAGATATACCATTTGATGCATATGTATAGGTCTGTTGTATCACAAAACATCCTACGTGTACCATATAATTTTTTTTGCAATCAAGTCTAAAATATAAGGAGATTTTTTCAGTATTTTTCTCATCAAACCATGACTGTAGACGGTTTAGTCAGGAAACATTTTTATTACAACTATTGTTCACATTTTATGTATTCAACAATACCTAACATCGATTATACGGATTCAAATTTTCACAGTGGTTATTTCTTTCCCTATAACTCATATCCTAGAACTATTTCAAAGCATTATTGCTGGGTTTTTGTTTCTTCTGCAAAGGTAAATCATGCCTTTAAGTGGGGGGGGGGGGGAGCTTGGGTTCACACAAATGCAAGAAAACTGAATTATGAGTGACCAAAGATTCTTCCCAAAGGGGGGGGGGAATTGACCTTGATCCTACCAACCGTGTGCACTACCCCCTTCCCCTTCCCCACAATACTGTAAAAGTGGTATCTTTGCATGACTAATATTTCGTGCTCGGCCTGGTAAAGAAGAGTTTTGCATGTTTTTAATTCCGCGGAATCAAGACATCACCTACTGGAACATATGTCAAGCACAATTATTCGCGTGCTGTTATTTTCACCCTTGTCTTTGGTTGCACAAAATGGGCGAAAATTTCAATACCACAAAAATTTCCACTTTTTCAAGTTATGTGTCATGCTCTGTCCATCGGATTGGAGAACTTAGCACTACACCTGGCTCTTCTTGTCATTGTTCCAAGACTGTGTGCTCATTCTACTGGGAAGAGATAGCAGAAGTTTTTGTTTTGTTGTTATTGCTGCAATGTTGTTGTTGCTGTTGTAGTTGTTTTTGTTGTTGTTGTTGAAATGATATCGTTACAGAAAAATGTCCCAAGTCTGCTCCTGACTTATTCTTTTTTTGCATGCCAGCACCCCTCTAAACACATCCTTTGGACGTTAGATTTTACTTTATGACATTGGGAACCAAACCAACAATATACAACATCCACTCACTTGAACTGGCATGCTGGGCATTTACAACTAACTTGAATATCAACAAATTCATGTACATGGCCATGGACAGGGTATACACAGGGCTGCACACTGGCGCCGGTCCGACGGTCAAAGACCGGTAAAAGTCACTGTCGGACCGGTAACTTTTCAGGAAATCCACAAGTTACCGGTCCGACATGACCAGTAAAAAAAAAAAAAAAGCATTGGCGGGGTCAGTAGAAAGAAAAAGAGCAGCCCCGATCAGGGAGAAACAGAATGCAACATAGGCGCCGGAAGTGGGGGGGCAAAACGCATTTTTGCCCCCCCCCCCAAAAAAAAAAAAAATAAGATAAAATAAATAGATAAAAATAAACAAAATAAAATAAATATATATATATATAAATAGAATACAAATAGGGAAATGTATTAGCTAAGACTAGTAATTCTAACTCTCATAAATGTTTAGACATTCATTTTTCGTTGCGTGTGAACAGATTATCTCAACCGCATTCAACGGTAACCGTTGCAGTTTTTAGAGGCCTTTGGCTATGGAAAATCGTGTAAATATAAAAATGTTAGCTTTAAGCACTGGCGGATTTAGAGGCGGGCACAACTGGCCCATGCCAACTCTCCTTTTGAAGCAACTGTTTAAAAATTCTTCTTTGTTTTGTAATTTTTATACGTGTGCCCCCCCCCCCTTTTGAGAAAAGAAAAAATCTTCCATACGTCCCTCTTCCACCGCTATAGTATAGTTGTTACTAACGTGACACCTGACGTAGGTAACGCTCCCGGAAAATAGTTTTAACCCCCTCCCGCACCGCCACCCCCCCTTCTTAATTTCCAAAGCGAAAAAATATAGCTACAAACGGCAGTTTTTGGACTGTAAAATGTCAAAATTTTCAAGCTCGCTCGCTCCGCTCGCTCGCATTCAATCGCTATGCCATTCTCCTGATGTTGCTGCCAGTAATTGCCAGCAGTTGCGCCCCAGTGCGTCCCCCCCCCTTAATTTCCAAAGCGAAAAAAAAGTATAGCTACAAACGGCAGTTTCTATACTGTAAAAATAGGAATGTCAAAATTTTCAAGCTCGCTCGCATTTAATCGTTATGCCATTGTAAAAGAGAATGTTACTGCCAGTAATTGCCAGCAGTTGCGCCTGGGCCGCCCCTCCCCCTTAATTTCCAAAGCGAAAAAAAAATATAGCTACAAACGGCAGTTTGGGGACTGTAAAATATCAAAATTTTCAAGCTCGCTTGCTTTGCTCGCTCGCATTTAATCGTTATGCCATTCTCCTAACGTTGCTGCCAGTAATTGCCAGCAGTTGCGCCCGGTGCGCCCCCCTTAATTTCCAATGCGAAATATATAGCTACAAACGGCAGTTTGAACTTTGAACTTTGAACTTTATTGAGAACACCTTTTGGCCCCGTGGGGGCATATAACGGCTTAAACGTACATAACATAAACATAATATAATACTATAACGATATAGAACATATTTACAAATAGTATACAAAATATATACGTGTATATACAGTTGTCAGCCGTCACTCAATCTGTGAATCAAGGTCTACTTGGCAGTTGTATAAATGTCAAAATTTTCAAGCTCGCTCGCTCCGCTTGCTCGCATTTTATTGTTATGCAATTCTCCTGATATTGCTGACAGTGCTTGTCGTTTCACACCGTCATTCCATAATCCATGTAAGGAAAACTTACATTGTTGCTCAATGACTGCGCTGTGGAATATATTACATTCCGTTATGTATTGTAGTCCCATTAAGTTTGCAGACTGACAGCGCACGCACACACGTACAAGCATACACACCCTCAAAATTACTTTTCCACAAGGTGCCCGCCCCCCCCCCCCCCATGTCTCGACCCACGGTACGCCATTGTGTACATATATATATATATATATATATATATATGTGTGTGTGTGTGTGTGTGTGTGTGTGTGTATGTGTGTGTATGTGTAACAATGTATGGTCTATCGTGAGCCCCCTCCAATATTTGCCCCCCATCCAAAACTGCTTCCGGCGCGCCTGGAATGCAAGATATCACACTGTTCAACAAGTTTTACGCAAGTTTTCGTTTATGTCTACCGGTGCAATTTGTACAGTAAACATAATAGTTTTGAGCACTAGCAGTCGACCAGCTATTCGCGCTCGCGTGCCAGCGCTGCTCACGCGCTGCCATGCCATGCATGCAATACATGCAAAGCATGTAGCATTGGGGGTACCACCTATCGTCACCCTAAGGATCTGTAGCTCGTTTATTCTACAAATATAAAACAAATTCGCCTAATTCTTACCTCAAATATGCCATAAATACTGCAGTTTTGAATGTCGTGACCGTCTCGTTGATTATGAATCTCCGTTTTAAAATAGCGCAATTTTAGTGCATGCAATCCGTTTTCTTCGCGCAGCTTAAAAGGGTACCTAGCGATCGGCACCCCTTCCCCTCCATAGGTAATACACGTAAATTTCACAGCCATGCGTCGTTACCGAGCGGATGTGTAATTGAAACGTGTTTAGTTTGGTTTGTTAGTTTTGATTTTGAGTTTGATTTTCGTTTCTTCGTTTTTATTGTTTTTATAGCTAATGACACTTAATCCCGTTCTACGCGCAAACAGCCATGATACGCGGGATGCCGATGCCAAGGTACCCTGCCGATAGGTGGTACCCCTACCATACAATGTAACTGTTGAAATGCATGTAATTCCCCGATTCCCGTTTTGTTTGTTCGTTTGCTTGCGATCGGCGGTCATGCCCACAGAACTCTGGGACATGCGAGACAAGAAGCATTGATAGAAGCGCCCGCACTGGGTCATATTACTCATGATTTTTTTTTTAACGCAAGATCGATCCGATCCCGGCTTGACATGTTAGAACTAATTTACTAATACTTGTGCCGATTTTTGGAAAAAGTAAAAGCATATTCGATATTCATGATCAGCGTTACAGTAAATGGATCTGATTACGTTCATTTTCATTTTACACAGTCATTTCACAAATGAATATTTTCATTCGTTCAGAATGGTCTCGTTAGTCCAGGCGCAGCGACCCAGAAAAAATGACTTTGTTCAACCCACCCCGCAGAAAAGGTTTGACTGCCTGGGGTGGTCGGTTGGACCCTCTGGAACACCCCTAGGTAGTATGTGATATCAAATTGTGGTATCAATGAAATTTTACAGGCCATTTTAGTTGCGACATGACCATATTCTTCGAGGAAGCGTCTGCGCACACTAAGACTACTACACGTACCACTAGTACTGCTACAGGCGCCAATGCCAGTGGTGCGTGTTATAGTCTTAGCGTACAAAGACTTTTTCCGCGACAAACATCGGTTTTTGCCTGCAAACTAACTTTTCACGCTAAGCTGGGGTCGGTGTAGTGTAGTTTCCAGACGTTTTTATTTCGTCTTTATTTCTCCGAGTTGAAGCAAGCCAAGTGAGAGTGGATACCCAGCGATTGTGACGCCCGAACCGTTTTTTGTGGTAATCATTGAGCATGCACCCTCACTCGGCTTAGCGCAATACAGCGGGCTTCTGCACAATACACAAGCTGTAACTCAGAGAAATAAAGGTGAAATAAAAACAGCTAGAAATTAAGACTAGGGTCGTTAAAGCTTGTCGCTATTGGGGTACTGAAAATGACAAAATTATCACAGTTTTTGCATTTATTTCACGAAGGATTCATCGAAACGCCTTAAAACTATATATGTGCATGTTGCTAGAGATGTCAGCAATACAATGAGATACATTGTAAGGTATAATATTGTGCATGGTTACCATGGTAACCGGATGCCTACAGGTGATTGGTAACTCCCAAAAATATCTGGAATTTAGACAGGTTTGTTTCTTTTGCCTTTCGTGCACATCACTCACTGTAGATGAGCTCTACACTGTAAAATTAGTCTGGATAAAAAGGGAAAAGACGCCCAAGATTTTTCCCTCATTCTCTCCTCAGCATTAATTCATTACTGCACGTTTTGAATAAAATTTACATATCATGATATTTCATTTTATTCTATATATATTGTTACGAATTTGCCCATGTAATCACTTAACAATGTGGTCTTCATGTTTTATGATCATGTGTATGCGATCACACGTGCACGATCGCGAATGTTTATAAACACCACCAGTTATGTAATCTCCTTTTGAGTCATTCGTTTTGAACCGCAGCCTTACACACTTCGCCCAGGTTGAGTTTAATGTTATGAATATATTAAGCTGGGCGTGCCTGACGGAATTTTCCATGTATGTAATAATGTTCATGTTAAAAATACATTGGTCGTGTCAGTCGACAATCAGACTCCGGTTAGAGAGGACCGTTATAACTTTCTCAACGTCCCGTCCATGGTCTTGGGAGAAATTGCTCTCCCTGAGACAAGTATCCTGCGGACTGAGTTAAAGTGCTAAACAGCAGGGTAATCCAGGAGAAGTCAACCTGCTTCTAGCCCGTTTTCCTTCGACGACGACGGCGTCGATAGGTTTTCGTTGACTTGGCCAGGCGAACCACCTGGCGGTCTGGAGCCAACGCCCACCTGTGATTCATGGGATTGCTACACGGCAACTAGTGGGAGCCACGCCGAGGTCGATCCAGGGCGTCGAGACTGTGTGAGTGGCAACGCGCACCTGGCGGCCAACGCCCTTCTGCCCGGCGTAGTCGCAGAGCGGCAAGCTGTACCGAGATAGCGTCGCCCGCCGGTTCGACGACGTCCCCGTACATCGACGCGCTCTCGACGTAATAGCGTCTTGCGTCGCCTCCCCGTTACGTCGCAGATGAGTTGGGCCCCGACGTTGGTTCTGTTAGGGTAAAACCCTGGCCAGGTATCACATAATCTGTCTTAAATTATCTTTCGTTGAAACGATCCCTTCTAACATTGAATTGTTATGGTTAATTTCACTGTAATGTTCTGAACAATTATCATTATTCCGGTTGGAAACTGATTGTTAAGTAAATTCCTAATAAAGCTCCGGAAGATTTGTTCATTTCAATTCACTGTGACCGCCTTGCATTCATTTGCGTGAACTTGACCGTAACAAAGTGGGGGCTTGTCCGGGAACCGAATTTCGCAAGCCTTATACAGTATATTACATTGTTCAAATTAGGTCTAAATAAGCTTGTTTTTGTGCTCCTGTTGTTCTGCTGTTGCAAAGTTTGCAGTCAAGTTTTTATTGATGTGTTAAGTATTGTGTATACTGTGCCATATCTAGGGAATTTTCAGTGCAGGATTTTTTGGATGGTGATGTTTTTCTGCCAAAGATTAAACAGTTGAGAAAGGCTGAATTGAAAGAGGTGGCATGTCACTATTGTTCCAAGAAGGTTAAGGTTAAGACAAAATGTTGGAAGCTACAACGGGATAGTAAAAAGCAGGGTGCCAAACCCGTACTTGCAGTTTTAGGAGAAAGAACTTGTGCTGCTATTTTTGTGCATGACCGTCTTGAAATAGTGTATAGAAATATTAACCCTGGAAGTGTAGATAACATGTCTGAGTGTTACCATGGCTTCATGTCAAAGGGTGTGGTTTCTTGGCAGTCTGATGACGGTGCAGTGCAGTCGGTGAGAATCCTGCGGGACACTGGAGCAGCACAGTCTCTCCTTGTAGGTGATGTGAATAAATTGCCTGCTGATGGTTCATCTTGTGCTAGTGCACTGATACAGGGTATTGATGGAACCTACGTTTCTGTACCTTTGTATAGGATTCACTTGAAGAGTGACTTAGTCACTGGAGTTGTTATGGTTGGTGTGGTTCCCGGTCTACCCATGGATGGGGCTGATTTGTTGATGGGGAACGATTTGGCTGGGAGAAAGGTCTCAGTCTCACCAATTGTGTCAAGTGATCCGGTAGTTGACCATGAAACTGAAAAGTTGCTTGAAGAATTCCCGGATGTATTTCCTGTTTGTGTGGTGACAAGGTCACAGTCAGGTCAGGCGAAGCAAGACGAGGCAGATGATTTTGGGTCTGTAGATGACCCTGTTCGGTTGGCAGACACGTTTTGTGCTAACTTCGATGATGTTTCTGCTCAGTCTAGTGATGACAAGTGTCGTCGTTCCTCCCTGATTGCAGCGCAGCAAAAAGATCCAACACTTGAGCGTTTGCTTCTTACTACTGTTACTGAGATTGAAGCTGCTAGTATGCCGGAGTGCTTCCACAGGAGATCCGGTGTGTTGATGAGGAAGGGGCGGCCCCCCTGATAGACCGGCCAGTGTAAGCTGGTCAGTGGTATAGCGAATAGTGTTGCCAGTGTACTATCGTAGGGAGATACTGAGAGTTGCTCAGGAAATTCCCATGGGAGGTCACGTTGGCATTAGGAAAACTCAAGCAGGAGTGTAGTTTCCCGTTAAAGCTCGAAGTAGGGTGGGAATGTTCATTTTTTTGTGTAAACGTCTCAAGTTTTGGACGCATGGCTAGTTTCCTTCCCGCCATTTTTTTTTTTTTTTTTTTTGTGAGTGAAAAAGAGGAAGATATAATTGAAACCATGAGAAATGTGTTGCATTTCAAGCTGGAAGGATTGAAATGAATTTCAAAGAATGGATAAACAATGTGCAAATGTTTGTTTGTTTGTTTTTGTGGAAGGACACGATACCAACAAAAGTATTTTGTAAAGGAGAAATAAAATGGCTCCTTTTGAAATATTATGGTGTTTCCCTTTAACAGGAAACGTTTACAGTAACTACTCCCCAAACTGTTACCGGTAATTGTATGAAAACATTATGTGCAAACATGAAAGAAGATTATAATACAGCCACAGGTCTGTCACAATACAGACAGAATGCCAAACTTATAGCAAAGCGAAGAGATGATGTTGTGAAACACATGCGATAATGTTCCCGTGTTATCATAATCTGAACTGGTTAAATAATGTGTATTCTCTGTGTATTTGAGCCATTCTGTGAGTAGTTGCCTTATATAGTGAGTGGATACCCTAAGAAGTTCAGAAATAGCCGATGTTTGTCATTTGTTACAAATTATGCACGATGATGAAGTTGAAATTTGTAACGTGTTTTGATATAACGAAAATATTATTTTATAGCAACGAAAATATTACTTCAGAGCAATATTTTCTCTCTTAGGGGTGGGGGTGTTACGAATTTGCCCATGTAATCACTTAACAATGTGGTCTTCATGTTTTATGATCATGTGTATGCGATCACACGTGCACGATCGCGAATGTTTATAAACACCACCAGTTATGTAATCTCCTTTTGAGTCATTCGTTTTGAACCGCAGCCTTACACACTTCGCCCAGGTTGAGTTTAATGTTATGAATATATTAAGCTGGGCGTGCCTGACGGAATTTTCCATGTATGTAATAATGTTCATGTTAAAAATACATTGGTCGTGTCAGTCGACAATCAGACTCCGGTTAGAGAGGACCGTTATAACTTTCTCAACGTCCCGTCCATGGTCTTGGGAGAAATTGCTCTCCCTGAGACAAGTATCCTGCGGACTGAGTTAAAGTGCTAAACAGCAGGGTAATCCAGGAGAAGTCAACCTGCTTCTAGCCCGTTTTCCTTCGACGACGACGGCGTCGATAGGTTTTCGTTGACTTGGCCAGGCGAACCACCTGGCGGTCTGGAGCCAACGCCCACCTGTGATTCATGTGATTGCTACACGGCAACTAGTGGGAGCCACGCCGAGGTCGATCCAGGGCGTCGAGACTGTGTGAGTGGCAACGCGCACCTGGCGGCCAACGCCCTTCTGCCCGGCGTAGTCGCAGAGCGGCAAGCTGTACCGAGATAGCGTCGCCCGCCGGTTCGACGACGTCCCCGTACATCGACGCGCTCTCGACGTAATAGCGTCTTGCGTCGCCTCCCCGTTACGTCGCAGATGAGTTGGGCCCCGACGTTGGTTCTGTTAGGGTAAAACCCTGGCCAGGTATCACATAATCTGTCTTAAATTATCTTTCGTTGAAACGATCCCTTCTAACATTGAATTGTTATGGTTAATTTCACTGTAATGTTCTGAACAATTATCATTATTCCGGTTGGAAACTGATTGTTAAGTAAATTCCTAATAAAGCTCCGGAAGATTTGTTCATTTCAATTCACTGTGACCGCCTTGCATTCATTTGCGTGAACTTGACCGTAACAATATATATATATATATATATATATATATATATATATATACTTAACAATAGTTAACGAACACAAAAGTACGATTAATTCTTTGATGGAAAATCCAGCGCAGGTGTATATTCCTTCTTTAGAAAGGAATTTATCGGTATTCTTGAATAAACTTCCTTTAAGAACATAAACAACTAATTGCTTTCCTCTTCTCTTTTCCAGGATTATTTTGAATAACCATCGCTCTGTAAATACTCGAAAGAGCTACTATAGAATATTGGCTTTGCTTTCTGTATTCTTCTTATTTTTAAGGGAAATTTGTGTCCATACATTATTAAAAACTATATACATTTGCCTATGCTTTGAAGTAAGATTTGTGTTGAAAGTACGACGGATGCAACTTTTTCATGCATTTTACTATTCGAAAATGATATCTTTCTTTCAATGGCCGTTTATTATGCCTTTGCTTACAAATTTTGCTGTAACTTGAGAATGCTTCAAAATATTCTTCACATATACCTGATGTACACTTTATGCAGAAGGAAGGACATGCTTATTGAGCTTTTTGAAATTATGGGCTTTAGTTTTCGAGTTATTGACAACTAAATTCTGATTGGATAATACTGGTTGCCATGGCAACAGGGAAAACTTTTTTAACGAACATCAATAAAAAATTGTGTGTTTTTTTTATTGCATCTATAAGATAAAAAAAACCAATGTTTGCAGCAGCAGGAGGCATTTTGGGGGTTACCAGTCACCTTTAGGCATCCGGTTACCATGGTTACCATGCACAATATTATAACTTACAATGAATCCCACTGTATGGATGACATCTCTAGCAACATATACATATATAGTTTTATGCAGTTTTGATGAATTCTTCATGAAATAAATGCAAAAACTGTGTGAGTTTGTCGTTTTCAGTGCCCCAAATAGCGACAAGCGTTTACCGACCCTAGTTTTAATTTCTAGCCGTTTTTTCGTCTTTATTTCTCTGAGTTGCAGCTTGTGTATTATGCAGAAGCCCGCTGTATATATTGCGCTAAGTGGAGTGAGAGCACACACCCAGTGATTGCGATTCGGTCGTCACAATCACCGGGTATGCGCTCTCACTCGGCTTGCTTGAACTCTTGAAATAAAGACGAAATAAAAACGGCTAGAAACTACACTACACCGAACCCAGCTTGGCGTGAAAAGTTAGTTTGCAGGCAAAACCCTTGTTTATCGAAGAAAAAGTATATGCGCGCTAAGACTACTACACGCAGCACTGGCACTGGCGCCTGTAGCAGTGCTAGTGGTGCGTGTAATAGTCTTGGCGTGCGCAGACTCTTTTACGTTTGTTCCAACAAATCATGATGAAAAGTGGCCAGTAAAATTCTACTGACACCACAATTTGGAACCACATACTACCTGGGGATGTTCATAGAGGTCCCATCTACCACCTTGTCTGGTCAAACCTTTTCTGCGGGGTGGGTTGAACGAACTCCTTAATTAAGCCTCTTACAGGAATTAGCGCCTTGACTATCATAATGAAGAGAAAAAGGATCACGTAATCGGCCCTTCCGTGTACTTTTTAAGAACACATGCACAAAATGTGAAGAGATAGGGCAAGGTGGGGCGATGGGACACCGGGGCAGGATGGGACAATCATGCGATAACTATCTAAGTAAGCATCAGAGGGCACTATAATCTGCACTGATAAAAAGCACGCTGTCAGGAAGCCATCTTTACGCTCTGTGAAGCTGAGATTCTCTTGAGCTTTGGTGGACAAACGCAAAAAAAAAAAAAAAAATGATATTGATGACGGCAGAATTTCTGCAGTTAAGAAATCAAGAAATGTATAGTATCCCTGACATAATATGAAGAAAGGTAGAACGTTGATATCGTCTGGTTTTTATAGTATATACATCAAGTTTATTTCACAAAATGTAGGCAGACTGTATGTCATTGCATGTATTGTGTAGAGCTTAGTATTTTAGTGTACGTTAAGTGTGTGTGTGCATGGGGCAGGATGGGACATCCACCTCGGGGCAGGATGGGCGGGTGTCCCATCTTGCCCCATCATATTTGATGTGGTTGATATATATGTTTCATTCTTTTTTCAGTTTCAGAATGGTCCGGAATTACAAAAGAAAGAGCGACCGTTTCAAGTGGAACACGAAAATATGCGTCTTCACTGTTTGTCCCATCGTGCCCCACGTAGACTATGTGGGGCAGGATGGGACAGATTTGGCTATTTTGAGATGGCTATTACGTAAAATAAAAGAAGGCAATTAAGATGATATTACGTGTGATTGTATTGCCTTACACAATCTTTGGAAATCCTGTTTCATGTGGTAGTTTGTGACGTAGTATTTGAAATAAAGCACATTTAGTGAAAATGTGGCCCATCCTGCCCCACGTTCCCCTAACACTAGGGAGAAAAAAAAATCATGAAATCATCACAGTCCTGCTTACATATTATTTGAGGTAGAAATCGTCCCAAAAAGGATCATGAATTAGTCCGCGTCGTACACCTTTCAAAAGCTCATGTACGAAATGCGAAGAGATTATAGAGGAGAAAAAAAATAAAGGACACAATCATGGTGCGTGCATCACAAAAGATTACAGCCGAATAACAATTCATGAAATCAACGCAATCCCGTTGAAATTTGAGGAAATAATAGGCGCAAAATGGATCTTGAATCCAGTCCTGCATGCCGTGTTGGTTATCAAAAACGCATGCACAAATGCGACGAGATTATTGGGAGAAAAAAAAAAACATATTCACTCTTCTGGTGCGTGCATTACAAAAGATTACATCCGAAGTAATTCATGAAATCGCCACAATCCCGCTGATATTTGAGGTAGAAATAGGTGCAAAAAGGATCGTGAATTCGGCCGTGTCGTATACCTTTTAAGAACGCATGTACGAAATGGGAAGAGATTAGCGGGAGAAAAATAAAGGACACATTTTCAACCCCTTTTGGCACTTGCATCATGTGAGTAGATTAAAGCCGAATAGTAATTCATGAAATTATCGCAATCCCGTCGAAATTTGAGTAAACAATAATAGGCGCAAAAAGTATATCGAATTCGGCCCTGCATGCAGTGTATAATTTTGAAAACGCAAGCACACATGCGAAGAGATTTATAGGGAGAAGAATAAAGAACGCATTTTCAACCCTTCTGGTGCGTGTATCACAAAAGATTACAGCCGAAATAATTACTGAAATATCGCAATCCCGCAGATATTTGATGTAGAAATAGGCGCTAAAAGAATCGTGAATTCGGCCGTGTCGTATAGGCCTACTTTTAAGAACGCATGTATACAAAATGCGAAGAGATTCTTGGGAGAAAAATACAGGACACATTTTCAACCCCTTTTGGCGCGTGCATCATAAAGATTACAGCCAAATAATAATTCATAAAATCATCGCAATCCCGTTGAAGTTTGAGGAAACAATAGGCTCAAAAAGAATCATGATTTTTGGCCGCCAGTGTCGTATATCTTTTAAGAACGCATTTACGAAATGCGAAGAGTTTATCGGGAAAAAATAAAGGACACATTTTCAACCCCTTTTTGCGCGTGTATCATAAAAGATTACAGCCGAAGTAATTCATGAAATCATCGCAACCCCGCTGATATTTGAGGTAGAAATATATAGGCGCAAAAAGGATCGTGAATTCGGCCGTGTCGTATGAACGCATGTACGGAATGCGAAGAGATTATGGGGAGAAAAATAAAGAACGCATTTTCAACCATTCGTATAGCTGCATGGTGCGTGCATCACAAAAGATTACATCCGAAATAATTCATGAAATCGCCACAGTTCCGCTGATATTTGAGGTAGAAATGGGCGCAAAAAATATCAATGAATTCGGCCGTGTGGAACATCTTTTAAGAACGCACTTACGAAATTCAAAGAGTTTATCGGGAAAAAATAAAGGACACATTTGCAACCCCTTTTGGCGCGTGCATTATAAAAGATTACAGCCGTAGTAATTCATAAAATCGTCACAATCCCGCTGATAATAAAGGTAGAAATAGGCGCAAAAAGTATCATGAATTCGGCCGTGTGGTACATCTTTTAAGAACGCACTTACGAAATTCAAAGAGTTTATCGGGAAAACATAAAGGACACATTTTCAACCCCTTTTGGCGCGTGCATCATAAAATATTACAGCCGAAGTAATTCATGAAATCGTCACAATCCCGCTAATATTTGAGGTAGAAATGGGCGCAAAAAGGATTGCGAATTCGGCCCTACATGTCGTGTACCTTTCAAGAACGCATGCACAAATGCGAAGAGATTATCGGGAGAAAAATAAAGAACCCCTTGTAGCCCGTGCATCAGAAAATATCACAGCTAAAATAATTCATTTAATCATCGCAATCCAACTGAGCACCAAGAGCAGCTTACGCAGCAAGTTCGTGCGCCGATGTTTAGAAAAAGTCACAAACGCATTTGATACAATCTAATTTTGTTCATAATCATTTTACACTGTAATTCACATACAAACATTCTATTTTTTTTTTATTTCTTGTGCAATAAATAATGCAAGTTAAAAAAAATATTAATCTGTAAAATGTACATGGGGGGGGGGGGTACGTCCATAAAAAAAAACAAGAAAATAAGTTTGCAAGTCATTTAATGTTTTTTTAGGTTGTCGTTGTTGACCGGTAAATGTTCTGTTCGGACCAGTAAAAAATGGTAAAATGGGGCATTTACTGGTCCGACAGAGACAGGTCGAACAGGCAGAAAAAATGGGTTAGTGTGCAGGGAATTCTGTAAACATGGTAAAGGGGCGGGCACAAGGAATAATTCTGGTGCTACTTCCAGGTTTCATTTCACTTTTTCCTTTTTATTTCTTTTGTTTTAACAAAAAATAAAGAGGGGGCACGTGCCCGGTGCACCCCCCCTCTGGATCCGCCACTGTATTAATATCATCATCATCATCATCGGCATCATCATCATCATCATCATCGTTGAAACCCAACGAAAATGGGGATCAACTCCATTCTGTCCAATCAACAACATGAGAAAAAGCAGACAATAACAGTATAGATCTAGATTATGTTCCATTACCCTCCAAGTCTGCCAATGGTACCTCATCCTCGCCCACAAACAAAGGGAAGATCCTTTTGCACAATTCGGGATACGAAAGCTTGGACCATTCTAGCAGCGTGCTCCGCGAGACTTGCGGGACTTCTTCGGGGATGAGCAAGCCACCGTCCGGCAGATAGCCCGGCGTAAATATCGCCTCTTCGAAAGAGAATTTACCGAACTTATCAGTTCTTGTCCCTACGTATTTCATGGTGGTTTGGTCTACGATGTACTACCAGCCAAACTTAAAAGTGGCTTCTGAATCGATCGGCATACAGTGACATGGGCGTCACCAGGGGGGGGGGGGGGGGGGGGTGCGTTGGGTGCGAACGCATCCCCCTCCAGACCCTTAAAAAAAAAAAAACTACTTCAGTCTGCGAGCGACCTCAACGCCGGACCCTAATTGATTATCATTTTTTATCTATTTATTTTTTTTTTGTTGAAATTTTGCATCGGGGACAAAAAAAAAAAAAGAAAAAAAATCGTGGGCAAAAACAATTCGCACCCCTGGTTCTGGCAGCACTGATTTTATACATATATCTACTAGTACAAGTGTATTCTATTGACCGATTCGGGTTCGTTGAGGGCAGCAGACATTTCATGGCAGAGCGGGCAGGCAACCCGCTCTGTTTCATGGCACTGGGCGCAGCCATAGTGGGTGTCTCAGCCAACCCCCCCCCCCCCCCCCCCCTGCTCTCCCCCACCCCGGGCAACATGTTTATCACGCACTTGTAACAAAGGTTCGCGCACTAAGCAAGCATTCGCGCACCCAGTACGAGACGCCCATTGGCTAAAGCAGTTTTTCATTCTGCGCGCGTGCTAATGTAGGGAGAGGGGTGGGGAGTGGGAAGGGGGGGGGGGGGGGGGGGTCGGCTGAGACACCGAGTAATGGCGCTGCCCATGCCAAAAATACACATAGCGAGTCACAGAATCGGTCAATACAGTGTTTACTATTTAGATAGATTTTGGACATCCTTCCCATGCTTGGTCACTTCGACGCCACCTCGCTGGTCATATCTCCCCCAGTCATGAACATAATCCGACACCCTTGACTACCAGTGGTGGACCCAGGGGGAGGGGCGCACCGGGCGTCCCCCGCCCCCTCTTAATTTCCAAATCGAAAAAGTATAGCTACAAACGGCAGTTTTGGGACTGTAAAATGTCAAAATTTTCAAGCTCGCTCGCTCCGCTCGCTGGCATTTAGTCGTAATACAATTCTCCTGAAGTTGCTGCCAGTAATTGCCGGCAGTTCCAGCCGGTGCCCCCCCCCCCCCTCTTACTGCAAAAAGATATTATAGCTACAAACGGCAGTTTTTGGACTGTAAAATGTCACAATTTTCAAGCTCGCTCGCTTCGCTCGCTCGCATTTAGATTCTCCTGATATTGCTGCCAGTAATTGCCAGCAGTTGCGCCCGGTGCGCCCCCCTTAATTTCGAAAGCAAAAAAAGATATAGCATCAAACGGCAGTTTTTGGACTGTAAAATGTCAAAATTTTCAAGCTCGCTCGCATTTAATCTTTATGCAATAATAATAATAATAATAATAATAATGCAATACATTTATAAGGCGCTTAATACCGATGTTTCTAAGCGCACAGTTTACCGGAAAAATTAATATCTATACCAGAATAATACCAAAATACCAAAATACAAGTACAAACAAACCAAAAAAAAAAAAAAAAAATAGATACAGTGTATAATTACGATAAATAATGAAAATCAAAATCAGTGTGCACCTCCATCGACCGACCCACAACTGGACTATTCCAAAGAACTATCTACTAAAAAGATAAGTCTTAAGCAGAATCTTAAACTGATTAACGGAAGTGGCTTGATGTATATAGGCGGGTAGAGAATTCCAGAGAGAAGGGGCAATTGTAGAAAAAGCACGATCACCGTATTTTGTGGAAGTACGTGGTCCAGGAGTCAATTGCATTGTAGAGGATGAACGGAGGGATCTTGAGGAAGTAATGGAACGTAAAGAAACAAGGTCAGTGAGATACCTGGGGGCTTGCCCATTCAGAATTTTGTACGTAAGCAAAAGAACTTTAAAAGATATGCGGTGATGTACGGGAAGCCAGTGGAGAGAACGGAGGATTGGAGTTATGGGCTCGGATTTCCTGGAGAGGGAGACAAGTCTTGCGGCAGAATTTTGTACCCGTTGAAGTGGGAATATATGTGTCTGAGGGAGGTTAGAAAATATGGCATTGCAATAATCTAGATGACAAGAAACAAATGCGTGAGTTAATTTGGCAGTTGTAGGTCGGTCAAGTAGCTTCCTCATCTTCCCAATTTTGAACAATCCAAAAGATGCTGCCTTACAAATGTGCTTAATGTGGTGTTGAAGGGTAAGATTTTTGTCAATGATCAAACCAAGATCGCGTACCCATTCACTACACTTGGTAGAAACATTATCAGAAACTAAATCTGGGAATGGATTGGTGTTTCTATGTTTGGAATATATATGGATCATCTCTGATTTTTGTTCGTTGAGGCAAAGCTTATTGTTTGAGGACCAGATTTTGATGTCCTCAAGACAGTTCTGAAGTTTTTGAGCTGCTTCAGCCGTCTCATTTGGTTTGAGTGTCACATAAATCTGTGTGTCGTCAGCATACACCAAATGCTGAATGCCTTGGTGGGATTCAATGACTTTGGACAATGGACTGGTATATAGAAGAAAAAGGAGTGGCCCAACCACAGAACCTTGCGGAACCCCGCAGGTCAGGGGGAATGGTGAAGACAGCGTGTCATTGATGATGACTCGTTGAGTACGGCTGTGAAGATATGAACGGATCCAGTCAAGAACAGTTCCGGATATCAGGAAGTCTTTTTCAAGGCGGAGAAGTAACACACTGTGGTCAATAGTGTCAAAAGCAGCTGTGTAGTCCAGAAGTATTAACGCTGCTTCATTTCCCTTGTCTACGGCCAGTAGAAGATCATTGAAAAGTTTAACCAAGGCAGTTTCTGTCGAATGATGATTTCGATATGCGGATTGAAAAATAGGAAACATGCCAGATCTTTCAAGGTAATCTTTGAGTTGTGATGACACAATCCTCTCCAAGACCTTACCCAAAAATGGAAGATTAGCGATGGGTCTATAATTGTTGAGTTCATTTGGGTCAAGTGAAGACTTCTTCAGGAGAGGGAGGAGTAGAGATGACTTAAATGGTTCTGGGACGAGACCAGTGGACAGAGAGAGGTTGAACAACTTGGTAATGACAGGAAGAATATCATCCAGCGTGTCCTTCAACAACCAGGTAGGTATTGGGTCCAATTTACAGTACTTCGGTGGTAGTGATGCGATAAGTTCCTTAACTTCCAGATCAGATACAGGACAGAATTCTGAAAGTTGAAACTCAGATGGACCAATCAAAGCTGCGGTTGATGACACTGGAACAGAGTCGGGGAAGGCAGATATAACGTTGGCTACCTTCTCAGCAAAAAACTTTGCAAATTTGTTTGCAAGTTCAGAGTCCGACGAGCGTTCAGGAAGAATCAGTGAGTGATTTGATGAGGAGAGTGATTTCACGAGACTGAAGAGTCTCTTGGTGTCAGCATCAGCGATGAGATTCTTAAGGTAAGTTGACTTAGCCTTGAAGATGCGTTCGTAGTATGATTCACACTCGTAACGATACTGTTCCTGATCAAAACTAAGTCCTGACTTGATCATTCGACGTTCTGCCCGGCGGCGTCTCCTCTTTGCCTCTCGAATCTCGTCATTGAACCATGGTGCTTGAGGTCTGATCGTTACAGTTCGCACCTGGAGAGGAGCGTACCTATCTAGCAGAGAACGGAGACAGGTGTTGTAATGATCAGCAACTTCAGAAGGACAAGTCAGATCAAGAGAAGAACTGACTAACAAGTCAATGTCACTACGTAGAGAGTCCATGTCGATGTTGCGAAATTTTCTGTAGCTCACTTGTTTCTTGGGATTCTGCGGCCTTGTGAGGTTCGCTGAGGCAACAATTGCAGAATGATCTGAAGGTAGCGAAGATACCATGCTGACAGTGCGGATGATATCAGAATCCGAGTCTCTAGTGAAGAGTAGGTCCAGAGTATGACCGGCGCGATGAGTGGCACCTTGGACATGCTGCTTGAACCCCAGAGAATCAACTCGATCCATGAAAAACTTTGCAAAATTATCATTGGGATCATCTACATGCACATTAAAATCACCTAAGAGTACAGGTAAGTAATCACTAACACTTGCGCCTTCAAGAAGAGTGAGGAACTCTTCCAAGAAGGTCCGACTTGAGAAACTGTTACTTGTAGAAGGAGGAGGACGATAAATACAATATAACCTAACTGCAGAGGATGAAGTAAGGTTAAGTGTTAGATCAAGCAACTCAAATGAAGAAAAAGTGTGGTTTGTATTAACAGTGCACCGTACTGTCGATCTATAAAGTACAAAAATGCCACCACCTCTAGAGGATACACGGGGTTGATGAGTAAAATCATAATTTGGCAAAGATGATCTAAGGTCTGCCAAAGTGTAAGCATCTCTACTGCTATCCCCAGAGAGCCATGATTCAGTTATGACCACGACATCAAGCTTATTGTCCACAACTAAATCAGTAACTGCATGAATCTTATTGGTCAAGGACCTTGCATTCCACAGGCCAAGTTGGAGGCCCGTTGGAGGCACAGTGGTAGATACCGGGGTTTGCGACCTTGGGATCCTACGCCTACGTCCGCGGTGAGTTGGACGCTGACAGCCGATACCAAGCTCGCAAATCCTATTCCACACAGGCTGAGGCAGCAGCTGGTAAGGCTGGCTGTTCAACTGATATAGGGTATTGACATTATAACAAGTACGATTTGAAGAAACATCAGTATGTGTATAATGAAACGTAGGGTCGTGGACAAGATCAGAACAATGAGCACTGGGTTGTTGTGGGCCTGGATTAGGTTCAATATCACCAGAAGTTAAAGAACATAGATGAAAACAAGCTGTTGTGTTGCTGTAGTACAGTACTGGCTTACTACAAAACTTCAACCTGCTATTAGCAGCGGGCTGTGAGTTTAGCCACCATTCCTTACATACAAGAGACAGGTCAACATCACTGTCAACACTTAGAACGGGTGTAACAAGTGTAATGCAAATGAGCACTTTCACATAAAGTCTAGTACCCAGCATTGTCATGATATGCCATGTCAGGCATGCACAAAAGAAGCAGGAATGCCAAGCTGACAATTCAGCTGGAATACAAAGAACACACAGTCAATGGAGTGATGGAGAGTGCAACAAGATTGACAACAGAGCCACTCATGTATGCACTACATGTACAAAATGTATTGGCAGTGCAGAGCAAATCATGTAAAGCCAATGACAAAATTGTCTGCCAAAATACACAACAATTAGACCAAAGTAATACTTACAAATTGTCTACAATGTTCCTTGACCAATAAGATATCAATCATCAAAAATAGATGACAAAATACAAACAAAATCATTACCTAAAAAGAGAAACTTCAGAGCCTAAATGGGAGAGGCTACCACTCTATGGAGGCGCACACCAAAAAAAAAAACCAAAAAAAACCAAAAAAAAAACAAAAAAAAACAAAAAATCAAAAAAAAAAATCCCCCTGATGTTACTGCCAGTAATTGTCTGCAGTTGCGCCCGGTGCGCCCCCCCCCCTTAATTTCCAAAGCGAAAAAATATAGCTACAAACGGCAGTTTTTCTACTGTTTTTCGCTCTTTTCGCTCGCTCGCATTGAATCGTTATAGCCGTGGTCACAACTCGCCGTACTTGCAAGCGCGTGCTGTCTACTTGCAAAAACGTGGGCAAAATTTGGGGATCCGTACGTAGTAAGTACCGCCTCAGTACGGATTTTGGAGCACGCAGACACGCCGTAGCACTTTTAGGACACGAGGAACTTTCGCTGCGTTCGGGCTACGGATTCACCCTGAGTGCGGGCAACGTACGCGCCCTCTACAGCGAACATGCGTACAACGCACTGACTCCGTGCGTCTTTTAAAATTTTCCCACCGTCACTTGCTCGACGGACGGCGCACGTAGCACGTACGTGTTGAGCACGTAATAAGTGCGCAGCCCGTACTTATTCGACACTTCCCTGAGTTCAACTGCTCAATAGAGCACGCAGACCGTACCGAACTTGCCGAATAAGCACCTGCTCCGCACTTAAACGCAAGTTGTGCGCAGTGATTTCTGCAATGTACACGAGCCGAGCCGACGGAAGAATATCATCATTTCGTTTTCAAGATGTCCTGATGTTGGCAATTATACTGTTCTATTTCACCTACCGGGCAGAAATGCCCTGTAAGGATTATGGGATCGAAGATATCGCATACACAGAAAAACGATTGTTATATCACTAGAAAGGGCTTTCAAAACTCTTTCGAAGTTATTATATATATATATATATATATATATATATATATATATACACTTGCATCATATTTTGCGGCACATAAGACACAGTCAAAAACTGCTTGAAGAAGCAAAGCATATAGAAATCTTGAGCTCTGAGTGGTCAGTACATGAAGTGACCAGGTTTTTGGAGTTTTGATTTTTTTTTTTTTTTACATTTAAGAGCTGCACAAGCGTGGTTAAAAGGTATCGACCATCATTGTGTATGCAGACCAGTGATAAAGTCAGTACCATTCTCTGAAATTGAGAATGTGTATATTTTGAAATTAAGCAAGGAAGAAATTTCTATGACAATATTACCTTATATAGGGCCTTAATTGCAAACGTGACACCTTCAGACTCGGATAAAACTGCAAAACCATTGGCCTACATTCATTGTTCTAGTAATATGCTGATAAATCTATGATGATAAATCTAGCTCAAAAATGCCTCCATGGCTGAAAGGCCACCACCTCTGATACTGGGTATATAGATAGTAGACTTCATAACAGCATATCATATGCATCTCACCTCCAGTGCCAGTGTGTTAGGATGTTTCAACCAGAATAATGTTATACAATGTCATTGTATACCTGATATTGATAGTAGCCTATTAACCTACATCAGGTATACAATGCCATTTTATACGCGATGTAACCTATGTCCTATATCTGATATAGCCTATTAACCCTTTCTCTGTCAGTGAGTCAAATATGCACACATTTCACATATTTCATTTAGTTCATTTATTTCAATGTCATATTCTTTCAACAAAATATAAAAACCTATAGACATGAAATGAATATGACAAGCAGAAGGTTAAACTACCATTACACGTATGGAGAAGACGTATGATTATACATCTGAAGAACCTCGGAAGGTGGTCAGTGTTAGGCCTATACCCCTAGCATCTGACGGGGGAAAAAAAATAATCGCACTTGCACGCACTTACAACATGCGACAGAGTCGGGATACCGTGCGTGAGCAGTGCGTGAGCAGCACGTGTAATTACAGCCTCCGCAAGAGAACGTGGCAATCGCACGCAGATTGTAAGTTGTAAGCACGTAGAACTTACTTACCACGTGCACAACGTATACGATGCACGTAACCCCTCATGGCCAGGCGTGGCGTGCGGGCCACGTACTTACACCCTGCGCAACCGTGCGAGTGTCGTGCGTTGACGTTCTTTCTCCCTGCGCTAGTCACTCTCTCCCCACGTTTTTAGAAAAAACGTGAATGCCGTGGCTTCCGCCAAGAACGTACGGACGAAAAGCACGCACGGCGAGTTGTGACCAGGGCTTATGCAATTCACCTGATGTTGCTGCCAGTAATTGCCAGCAGTTGCGCCCGGTGGCATGCGCTTCACCCCCCCCCCCCTTAATTTCCAAAGCGGAAAAATATGGTTAAGAACGGCAGTTTTTGGACTGTAAAATGTAAAATTTTCAAGCTCGCTCGCATTTAATCGTTATGCAATTCACCTGATGTTGCTGCCAGTAATTGCCAGCAGTTCCGCCCGGTGCGCCCCCTCCCTTAATTTCCAAAGCGAAAAAATATGGCTAAATGTCGCTCGCTCGCATTTTAATCGTTATGCAATTCACCTGATGTTGCTGCCAGTAATTGCCAGCGGGTTCCGCCCGGTGTGCCCCCTCCCTTGATTTCCAAAGCGAAAAAATATGGCTAAGAACGGCAGCTTTTGGACTGTATAATGTAAAATTTTCAAGCTCGCTCGCATTTAATCGTTATGCAATTCACCTGATGTTGCTGCCAGTAATTGCCAGCAGGTCCGCCCGGTGCGCCCCCTCCCTTAATTTCCAAAGCGAAAAAATATGGCTACAAACGGTAGTTTTTGAACTGTAAAATGTAAAATTTTCAAGCTCGCTCTCTTCGCTCGCTCGCATTTTAATCGTTATGCAATTCACCAGGGCCCTCTTGCATAAAACCCTTACCGCTGGACTTACCGCTCCTTTCTAGCGGTAAGTCTTCAAATTAGTGGTAAATTTTATAATCCTTGATGCTGATTGGCTGTGATGCCTAATTTTGACGGTAGTTACCATTGAAATTCAACGGTAAGTTTTATGCAACGGGCCACTGATGTTGCTGCCAGTAATTGCCAGCGGGTTCCGCCTGGTGCGCCCCCTTCCTTGATTTCCAAAGCGAAAAAATATGGCTAAGAACGGCAGCTTTTGGACTGTAAAATGTAAAATTTTCAAGCTCGCTCGCATTTAATCGTTATGCAATTCACCTGATGTTGCTGCCAGTAATTGCCAGCAAGTCCGCCCGGTGCGCCCCCTCCCTTAATTTCCAAAGCGAAAAAATATGGCTACAAACGGTAGTTTTTGAACTGTTTTATATAAAATTTTCAAGCTCGCTCTCTTCGCTCGCTCGCATTTTAATCGTTATGCAATTCACCAGGGCCCTCTTGCATAAAACCCTTACCGCTGGACTTACCGCTCCTTTCTAGCGGTAAGTCTTCAAATTAGCGGTAAATTTTATAATCCTTGATGCTGATTGGCTGTGATGCCTAATTTTGACGGTAGTTACCATTGAAATTCAACGGTAAGTTTTATGCAACGGGCCACTGATGTTGCTGCCAGTAATTGCCAGCGGGTTCCGCCCGGTGCGCCCCCTTCCTTGATTTCCCGAAAGCGAAAAAATATGGCTAAGAACGGCAGCTTTTGGACTGTAAAATGTAAAATTTTCAAGCTCGCTCGCATTTAATCGTTATGCAATTCACCTGATGTTGCTGCTAGTAATTGCCAGCAGTTCCGCCCGGTGCGCCCCCTCCCTTAATTTCCAAAGCGAAAAAATATGGTTACAAACGGCAGTTTTTGGACTGTAAAATGTAAAATTTTCAAGCTCGCTCTCTTCGCTCGCTCGCATTTTAATCATATGCAATTCACCTGATGTTGCTGCCAGTAATTGCCAGCGGGTTCCGCCCGGTGCGCCCCCTCCCTTGATTTCCAAAGCGAAAAAATATGGCTAAGAACGGCAGCTTATGGACTGTAAAATGTAAAATTTTCAAGCTCGCTCTCTCCGCTCGCTCGCATGTAATCGTTATGCTGTTCTGATATTGCTGCCAGTAATTGCTAGGATTTGCGCCCGATGCGCCCCCCTTAAATTCCAAAGCGAAAAAATATAGCAACAAACGGCAGGTTTTTTTTTTTTTACTGTAAAATGGGTCAACATATTCAAGCTCGCTCGCATTTAATTGTTATGCCTTTCTCCTGATGTTGCTGCCAGTAACTGCCGGCAGTTGCGCCCGGTGCGCCCGGTGCGCGAAAAAATATAGCTACAAACGGCAGTTTTTTTTACTGTAAAATGTCAAAATTTTCAAGCTCGCTCGCTCCGCTCGCTCGCATTGAATTGTTATGCAATTCTCCTGATGTTGCTGCCAGTAATTGCCGGCAGTTGCGCAAAATATGGCTCCAAATGGCAGTTTTGGGACTGCATGTAAAATGTCACAATTTTCAAGATCGCTGTTTTCGCTTACTCGCATTTAATCGTTATGCCATTCACCTGATGTTGCTGCCAGTAATTGCCAGCAGTTGCGCCCGGTGCCCCCCCCCCCTTTAAAAAATATGGCTACAAACGCCATTTTTGGGACTGTAAAATGACACAATTTCAAAGCTCGCTCGCTCCGCTCGCTCGCATGTAATCGTTAAGCCATTCTCCCGATATTGCTGCCAGTAATTTGTCGTTTGACACCGTCATTCATAATCCATTTATAGGGGGACAACCCCCTCCCACAACGTCCCCCCCCCCCCCTTGCTCGTTCCGCTTGTTCGGGCTCGGTCGCGTTCATGACATCAGTGTAAGAATTATTACTATCGTGGAAGTTTATTTGAATTATACCATTTAAAGGCAAATTGTTCAATAACAATTTACTTCAAAATGTACTGATACCTTAAACAAGTGGGACTGTTTCAAGTCGATAAAACACGCAAAATACCTGCATCAAATTGCACCATTTACAACATCAAAATGCAAAAAGTGCTCACCGTGGGATAGGGACACTCCCTCCCACATCCTCCCCCTCGCTCACTCCTCTCGCTCTTGCTTGGCCGTGTTCATGATATTCAGTGTAAATATTAAAACAGGAAGTTTATTTTGGATGATATTATTTTATAGGCAAATTGTTCGATAATAATCTACATCAAAATATACTGGTTTATTTTAAACAAGTGGGACTGTTTCAAGTCGATAAAACAAGCAAAACAAGCATCAAATCCCCCCTCGCTCTCTCCGCTTGCTCGGGCTCGGTCGCGTTCATTACATCAGTGTAAGAATCAATACAAGAAGTTTATTGAAATGATATAGTTTATAAGCACATTGTTCAACAACAAATTCCATCAAGTGGGACTGTTTCAATTCGATAAAAACACGCCAAAAGCCTGCATCAAATTGCACCATTTACAACATCAAAATGCAAAAAGTTCTCACCGTGGGAGGGGGGGGGGGGGACAACAGGCACTTCCACACCCTCTCCCCCTCCCCCTTGCTCGCTCCCTCGCATACTAACACCCCCCCCCCCCCCAAGATGAAATCCTAGCTGCGCCGGTGCCCTTTCCCCGCTTGGTTTCCCTCAAAAACAGTAAAAGTCTAGGATTTAGAGCTTCCTATATTCCAAATGTCTGTCCAAAAAAAAATCTCGTTACATTAGGGTCAAAACGCATCCCCCTTGAAAAAGAGCTGGTGACGCCCCTGAGTGACTATTTTTCTGAGCTTTCACGGCCGTTGTTCAACCCCTGTTCTTTGTATCCGCTATATGCTACTCTATTACAGCAGACGCTACGTCTGTGTTTCGCATGCATAGCTGAAGTGAGTGTACACGTGTACTGCACTACGGACTAGTGTAGTGCGGCTGCGAAATGGGTACATGAGTGGAGGGGGCAACGGCGTTGCCAGGATTTGATCTTGGGGGGGGGGGGGGCGGTTAGTGTGCGAGGGAGCGAAGCGACCGAGCCCGAGCGAGCGGAGCGAGCGAGAGGGGGAGGGTGTGGGAGGGGGGTGTCCCCCCTCCCACGGTAAGAACTTTTAGCATTTTGATGTTGTGAATGGTGCAATTTGATGCATGTTTTTGCGCGTTTTATCGACGTGAAACAGTCCCACTTGTTTAAGGTTCCAGTATATTTTGATGTAGATTATCATTGAATAATTTGCCTATAATATGGTATAATTAAAATACACTTCTTGTATTACTTCTTTTCACTGAATATCATGAACGCGACTTAACCCGAGCGAAGCGACCGAGCCCGAGCGAGCGGAGCGAGCGAGGGGGGGGGGGGAGGGTGTGGGAGGGGGTGTCCCCCCTCCCACGGTAAGAACTTTTTGCATTTTGATGTTGTAAATGGTGCAATTTGATACATGTTTTTGCGCGTTTTATCGACGTGAAACGGTCCCACTTGTTTAAGCTTGCAGTATATTTTGATGTAGATTATCATTGAACAATTTGCCTATAATATGGTATAATTCAAATACACTTCTTGTATTACTTCTTTTCACTGAATATCATGAACACGACTGAACCCGAGCGAGCGGAGCGAGCGAGGGGAGAGGGGAGGGTGTGGGAGGGGATGTCCCCCTCCCACGGTAAGAACTTTTTGCATTTTGATGTTGCAAATGGTGCAATTAGATGCATGTTTTTGCGCGTTTTATCGACGTGAAACAGTCCCACTTGTTTAAGGTAGCAGTATATTTTAGTGTAGATTATTATTGAACAATTTGCCTATAAAATGGTATAAGTTTAATACACCTCTTGTATAAATTCTTTTCACTGAATATCATGAACGCGACTGAACCCGAGCGAGCGGAGCGAGTGAAGGGGGAGGGGAGGGTGTGTCCCCCCTCCCACGGTAAGAACTTTTTGCATTTTGATGTTGTAAATGGTGCAATTTGATGCATGTTTTTGCGTGTTTTAACGACGTGAAACAGTCCCACTTGTTTAAGGTAGCAGTATATTTTGATGTAGATTATCATTGAACAATTTGCCTATTTAATGGTATAATTTAAATACACTTCTTGTATTAATTCTTTTCACTGAATATCATGAACGCGACTGAACCCGAGCGAGCGGAGCGAGCGAGGGGGGAGGGGAGGGGGTGTCCCCCCCCCCTCCCACGGTGAGAACTATTTGCATTTTGATGTTGCAAATGGTGCAATGTGATGCATGTTTTTGCGCGTTTTATCGACGTGAAACAGTCCCACTTGGTTAAGGTAGCAGTATATTTTGATGTAGATTATCATTGAACAATTTGCCTATAAAATGCTATCATTTAAATACGCTTCTTGTATTAATCCTTTTCACTGAATATCATGAACGTGACTGAACCCGAGAGAGCGGAGAGAGCGAAGGGGGAGGGGAGGGTGTGGGAGGGGGTGTCCCCCCTCCCACGGTTAGAACTTTTTGCATTTTTGATGTTGCAAATGGTGCAATTTGATGCATGTTTTTGCGTGTTTTAACGAGTTGAAACAGTCCCACTTGTTTAAAGTTGCAGTATATTTTAGTGTAGATTATTATTGAACAATTTGCCTACAAAATGGTATCATTTAAATAATCTTCTTGTATTAATTCTTACACTGAATATCATGAACACTGTCTGTTCAGCAGTCAAACAGAAAAATCATGCACACGAGGGTGTAGATAGGGGAATATCCCCTCCCACACGAAGGTGATTTTGCATTTTCAGACCTGAAATTCAGCGATCTGTTGCAAAGTTTTGGTGCAATACTTTTTCATCGAAGCGATAAAATCACGGAATTTAGCTCTTATTCTGAATGTGCACCATCTGTGTGTACACTGTATGTATAAAGTCTAGTGAGGTAGAGCTTAGGGGAAGGGGGATTCCTCCTCCCGCTCGCGGAGCTTTTGCGTTTTTAGAATTGAAATAAAGCGATCTGGGTATAGCCACAGTCTACTTCTATGCATGGCGGAAGGGTGGGGGAGGGGCGGGCGAGCAGGGAGAAGGCGTGGGCGAGTGTTATCCCCACCCTTCCCTTCCGATTGAGCTTTTGCCTTTTTAAGGTTGAAATTGAGATATCTCGTCTACGCACATTTGATGGAATCAACATTTGGAAAATCACACACACACACACACACACACACACAAAACTGATGGGGGAGGGGGGGGGACTGAGGGAGGAAAGGGTCGATTAAAAGGGGAAATTCCCCTTATACATGAGGGAACCTTGAGTTTTCGGAATATAAGTGATAAGTCTTGTGCACTCAGAATTATTCATAATTTTTTGTAAATCTAAAAAGTGTACTAAGCTAGGGAAAGAGGCACAGAGGGGGAGGGTTTTGGAGGGGGTATCCCCCTCCCAAGCACGAGAGATTTTGCATATTTTTAATTGAAATTCAACGATCTGGTGCACACTTTGAGTGAAATATTCCAAAAAATATCTTATTTGATGAAAGGTTGCAAAGGAGACCCGCTTCATGTGCATGCATACAGTATACACGCATTTTTTTTTCCGCCTCCCAAATCCCCGGTCCAAATCTTAGGGGGGGGGGGGGGGGGCGATCGCCCCCATCGCCCCCCCTCCCCCTGGCTACGCCAGTGGGAGGGGGTTTAGTCCAGCGGATATAGAGCACATAGGGTGAATCATGCACATTATGGTAAAAGCACCATACTTGGTACACATGTACATGATGCCAATACAAGTCATTTCTGATATGGAAGCCACTCCGATTCTGCCTGTGGCGGCCGTGGCGGCTATTTTTCAAAATGGCCGCAATGTGATATAACAATGCTGTGTATTTTGGAAACTATAAGTCCGATTGTCGTGATTCTTGTACCAAAGTATAGGTTTTGAGGGTCAAGGATTCCAATAAGATAATTTTTGAGAGGATAAAACCACAGCAACCTACTTATTAGCGGCCATTTTGAAAAAAACAAAACATGGCTGCCGCTCTACATTCTATTCATATATCTTTAAAACCAATGGATGCATCTTCATGATTCTGGTACAAAAATATGTTTTTGAGGATCAATTATTTAAATGGATACATCTTTTCGTGTATACAACCATCACATCCTATGTTTTGGCTGCCATTTTAAAACATGGCCACCGCAATATGTACTATACTGGAGGCATACGTCTTTGAAACTAATTGGGGTCAATGATTTTAAACAAGCATTTGTTGATGAATAGAACTAACACATTTCGTTTTCATGTCCATTTTGATAAATATGACTGCCGAACTACATAGAATATGCACACACACACATACACACACACACACACACACACACACATTATATACAGTGTGGCCTAGAATTAAGGGAAACGCGAGTTTTCGCAAATATTTGCACATTTGCATTACTTTGATGCCAAAATGAATGACACAGAGTTATAGAGAATTTATCTAGAAGAAGAATGACACCAAAATCATCCGATTTGGTTGAGTAGTTTTCATTCTACAGATGTTTTTGTAAAGACGGGTCGAGCGTAAATTTCTTAGCTCAATTCAACAAATTTCAGCATCGAACAAAAGCCACTGCCTTGGGAGACTAACAAAGAATTGAGGCCGCACATCACAATGTGGAATACTTGAATAGGATTATTGTCGAAAATTGACCTTCAATCAAATGGGTAGTCTCCGTTGCTGAGCTTTGATAAAATAAAATAAGAAATTAATGATCAACAAAAACATGTCTAGAAAGAAAAGTACTCAACCAAATTGGACAATTTCGTTCGGGTTTTGAAAAAAATATTCGTTTCCGTTCTCTGAGGGGCCACCCTGTATATATATATATATATACAATGTATATACACCCTCACTTGCCATATGTATTGTCCCATTGACAAGAATCGTTCACCTGTTATTGGTAAATGAACCTCCTTTGTTGTTGCGGCGTTTAGTTCTTTATTGTTCATTGGTTGTTGTTGATTGACCACACGTACTCTATCACATTTACTATTCACATATATATGTATTGAACATCACATAAGTACAATTGTTGCATACCTGGAATACTAAAGATAATTATGTTGAATATCAAAGGTAGAATAAATGGTGAGAATGGAATAGAAGACTTTCCCCCCAATTTTGGATGCATAGACAGGAGAGTACAATTAGTGTACTGTCATAGTTTCCAGCCACAAAGACATGATAATTGCAGTCTTATAAGACCTATTACTGATTTCTAAAGTTTGTTTTCAGTTCTTTTTCATTATTTCATAGTATGACCTTGTCAAACCTGTTACACAAAATTATAAGGAATCATATGACATTGTATGATGGAATCGAATGAGCTCTGACAATCCAAAACAATTATTGTTCCTGATCATCCATTGATGAGCGGTGATGAACGTGAATGCATAGATGCAGGTGCGCTTTAGAGAACGTCTTCAGTGTTTCTACTGGTGCCGGTAAGTATGATCGATTTACTGAATATTTTATTCTGCAGTTTTATCTTCCAATAATTATCCATGAACCTAAAGATTTGTATTTCTTTGAGGTTTTCCTTAAATTCATTCTTATAGCATAATTTTTCTTGTAGTTAATATTTTGGATGGGCGCTGTTACGTTATAAAATTGTGTTGAAATGCCCACTGTCCATTTACCTGTAGAAGTTGCTTTTGAATTATGAAACCTTAATCCTTATTCCACAAGAGAATGGCAAATGCATCAAATATATGTTTGTATAATTTCTTTGGGGTTAGGGTAGGGTGAAATTCAGTTCAAGAGGCTAAAATCATTGATAAAAATTAATGCATAGATCAACCCTAACAACTAATGTATTCAGAGTAGAACTACACACAGAAACAGATAATTTGATTTTTCCTAGTTCTTGTTCTTTACAAATTATTGTACATCAAAAGGTAAAATTCACAACCACAAATCCATTTAAAGAAAACGTTTGTCACATTTCTAGAAAAAAAATGTACACATAAGTTTTTTGCTTTACCTCTGTTAAGCACATTTACATAAAATGTTATCTTTTTAAGTAATTGGTAATTGGGTTTATTTGTAGGATAACATGGCTTCAAAAGTAAAGCACATTTCAACCGAGAAACCAGCTCCCAGGAAAGAAACGGATTGGACCAAGTGCATCATATGTCAACATGATGACACGAAAAACCAATCATGTCCAGCTTTGTCTAAAAGAAATGATGTTGGCATAGGATACAAAACTTTGGCAGAAGATCTGATTTCTTTTCATGAGGTCGATTCTTTACCCACTACGCTGCAAATGGCAATTAGATGTAAACGTAAAGATGTATTGTATAATACCTATTATATTTACTTTATCCTTTGATGTATAAGATTCAGTGTAGTTGTAAGTATCAGAACAGCCTGGTCAATCATGGATTTTGTAGACATACATAATAGTGTGTTTACATTTGATGTAAGTGACCCAAGAAGTTTTAGAAGTTTTCTCACACTTAGTGTCATGTTTCCAAAGAAAACAGATGTACTATATTGGTTGGAAACTATGATTTTCATTCCATGGTCCAGGGACCAGAGAAAGCGAGAGTCCATTTTTCTAGAAAATGTATAATCTTGATTAATATGTACTTCAGACATGAAATTGTAAAGATCATGTTTTTCACATACACTGTACACACAGAAATCCTATAAAGGAAGTTGAGCATATTTTCCAAAATGCTTACAAAGTTAACTATGCCAAGATGTTCCATATTAGAATACTAAACATGAGTGAACAAGTAATTGTTGACCCCTAAAACAAACGTTTACACCAGAATCAATCCACAATGGGCATCCCGCTTTTTTAACACTAGTACGCTATATAACTGGAGGGAGGCCATATTTATCAAATGGCCGCCAAAACAAAGGATGTGATGAACCTATTCACTTTGCTAAAACATCATTATATTGAAAACCTTCACTACAAAACTATACTTATACACTTGAATCGTGATTATATATCTTTTGAGTTCGAAGATATACAATATTCATTATCTGTTGTATGGCAGCCATATTTATTAAAATGGCCGCCAAAACGTAGGATGAAACGATTCATATTCACTTACAGTTGAATTTATCGGAATCCTTGACCCCAAAAATATATAAGTTGGTACCAGAGTCATGACCCTTTGTCCATACGTTTTAAGCATATGTTATATCTAGCATGGTGGCCATATTTTTTCAAAATGGCCGCCAATAAGTAGGTTGCCATGGTTTTATCCTCTTAAAAATGATTTTATTGGAATCCTTTACCCTCAAAACCTATACTTTGGTACGAGAATCACGACAATCGGACTTATAGTTTCCAAAATACACAGCATTGCTATATCACATGGCGGCCATTTTGAAAAATGGCCGCCACGGCCGCCAAAGGGAGAATCAGAGTGGCTTCCATATCAGAAATGACTTGTATTGGCATCAAAGTATGGTGCTTTTACCATTAAGTGCATGATTTTTTTCTATATCCGCTGGACTAGTTGGACAACTCGACCGCGGGATAACCCGACCCTGGACAACTCGTCCCTACCCCTGGACAGCTCGACCGGGTCGAGTTGTCCAGGGTCAGGTTTGCAATTGGACAACTCGACCCAACTTTATTTGTGCCAGGTTTTTACACAATGAAACACATTTTTGTCATAAAAATGGCATTGGTTAGTGGAATGATGTATGAAAAAAGGTTTCACCGCATTTTTAAGGCAATTCCTTTTTATTTTCTGATGCTGCAAAGCGATATTTAACGGTATCTTCCCTGCTCTGAGAATAGGAGTATATATTACAGTATAGTCGGTTCGTTTCTTGTCTCAAAGGAATTGCAATCACTGGCGATGGTGATACAGGTGTATAGATCACTGCATCAGCACAATGGACAAAAAGACGAGGAAAATATTCTACGAGAAAGATGTGATATTTAAATATATCACATTGGCCAATATTGACTTACTTTTTATCTTGCAGGAGATATCATCAGCGAGATTGAGGACACCCAGCGGACCGAGTATTACGGCAGAATCTTCACCCTGGTCTTCTTTGGTCTCTTCCTTCTTTACTCCATCCTTCTGGTTTTCGCATCGTGCAAGGTGAACCATCTCCTCGTGTCCTATAAAGTTCTTGTCTTTCATATCTTACCAAGTTGTGGAGGACGCCTCGGTTCCTTTTGTTCTTTATTTTGCAACCCCTAAAAGGACACTCATAGCCATCAGTTTTGTAAACTGTATGTAAAGGATAAACTATAGTGTATATTGTAAAGGAAATCTCCATTTCCAAGCCTCAGGCTTTAGCGTAATTTCCTCCTTTGACTCACACATCTCTGTAAATATTTTGAATGTGATTTTATGAAGTGAATCAATTGAATTGAATTGAATTGGGAAAAAAAACTGTAGAAAAGAATCATACAACATTCACTTCACTTCCGAAAGAGAGTGGTCGTGCAATAAAGAGATGAGAACTGCGTAATTTCAGAACAGAAGAAAGCCTTAATAATACAGGAGGCCCAAATGCGAATATATCTCAAGTATACATGTTGAGTCAGTGAATGCAGAAGAATTTCAAGTTGTAGTGCACAATAGTGAAATTGATCTTCATTGAAATATCTATTTGGGGTAAATTCCCCATTTACCTCCAAAATAAGACCACCTCAGGTGGAAATATACTTCCCATACCAACCCCCCCAAAAAACAAACAAACAAACAAACAAACAAACAAACACACACAAACACACACACAAAACAAAACAAACTGGATACGTCTCTGCAATATCCATCTTAAATATTACCCCAAATTTCACGGAATCAGGATTTATCTACTATTGCGGACGAGATGTTGTGATTGTGATCATGCTGCTGGGGACGTAATTGTAGTTTGGATACAACGTTCTTTCAACAAAGGAGGTGTGTCTCTTTCTTCTGACTGCAGAGATACCGCTTCCTGCTCTTACCGTTCGTTCCTCATCGTCCTATGCAGCCTTATCGTTCTCCACTTCATCACCGTCGTCGAACTCTTCGGCGCAATGGTAAAAAAAAACAAGGCAAGTGCCATAATGTGTCTCGCCCATTCGCGTACAAGAAATTGTACGCGAATGGGATATAACAAATAAAAAAAGAGATATAACAGATAAAAAGAGATATAAAAGAGTAAAAATTTATGGCAAAAAAGAAACGTGCCATAAAAACTTAAAATTGGGCTCTAAAAGTTCGTTGACCCATGCTTGTGACCTTTGACCTTGTGGTGACAATCCACTCCCCAAGGGACATCTACCATCCAAGTTCGGTCACAAATGGAGTTATGGATCAAAAGTTATGACCCATAATAGAAACGTGCCATAAAAACTTAACATTGGGCTCTAAAAGTTCGTTGATCCCTGCCTGTGACCTTTGACCTTGTGCTGACCATCCACTCCCCAAGGGACATCTACCATCCAAGTTTGGTCACAAATGGAGTTATGGATCAAAAGTTATGACCCATAATAGAAGCGCGCCATAAAAACTTAACATTGGGCTCTAAAAGTTTGTTGACCCCTGCCTGTGACCTTTGACCTTGTGGTGACCATCCACTCCCCAAGGGACATCTACCATCCAAGTTTGATGACAAACGGACCTATGGATCAAAAGTTATGACCCATAATAGAAACGCACCACAAAGACTTAACATTGGGCCCTAAAGTTCATTGACCCCTGCCTGTGAGCTTTGACCTTGAAGTGACCTTCATATATGGTAAAATGTGAAACTTTGTATGACCCCTCTTCCCTCGAAGTTTGATTGCAATTGAAGCCCAGAGTAAAGAGTTATTGAAGTTTTTGTAGCATTACGGACAGACGAACGACGGACGGACGGACGACGGACGGACGACGGACGGACAGACGCCGCAGGCGATCCCTTAGTCTCCCCGCACCTCCGGTGGGCTCGACAAAAACAATCATCGTTGGTCGTGAAGCTAAAATTAAAAGAAAAAAGAAGCTAAAATGAAAGGCTGAAATTAAAATTGAATTCCGCATAAAATTGAAAGGCGAAAGAGACCAATCAGGTTAAAGACCTTCTTCAGGTTAAACACCTGATTCTTTTTGTCAAATGATTGATGGCGAAAGAGACCAATCTATGCGTTCACATACATGTCAAGTCGTAATGCTATCGATATTCCACAAGTTTAACATAATTCTATTAGGCAGCGCTGAGTGGTTCAGTTCAAAAAAAAAATACAATAACATTATATTATCTATGTTTGATTGTAGCCATATCACGCATCGTTTCAAAAGAGATCAGTTTGCATTTCTAAAATAGTAATTAATCATGATGAGCATGGATAAGCGGAGAAAATGATGTGTCTGTTCCACAGGTTATTTTGAGATGTCTTGATCGTATATGCCATCACTGGTAGGTTTTAAGGGAAAAAGTGACTTATTTCATTTATGTTTGATTATACGAATAGATGTCTAATCTTTTATTTCTTTGCGTAAAATAATCTTCACCTTACTTCTTATTTCTTTCTTGCTGTTGTTCTTTTTTTCAGCTGCAGATGTCTATTATGGGCATATCGCTGGTCTTGCCTCTTGCCTTTCACATCACTTCAACACTCATTGATGTAAGTACGACTGTACTTGTTTGTGGCTGACGTTCTTGCCAACATGAATTGACACATTGAACAACTGCCTTAATTCAGTGCTAGTTCTTTCTGTTCTTGTTATCTTTTTTGTTTGCTTAAAATAGCGTCTTAAAATCCATCTAGCAATGAGTACAACATTCACATTAGACATGTTAGATCATCTGTAAATGCCATCAGGGACACTGACAAAAATATTAATAGCACTTGGAAAATTTGCATCCATATTGAATCCCCAAATATACTGATCACACTGGCATGAAAACATGTGAGATCTGTAAAGATGGCAGTTTGATACAAATCAGATTCAAAGAGTTTGACGAAGTGATTTCGACAGCAAAAAAAAAAAAATAAAATAAAATAAAAGAAAGGAAATTGTGTGGAGTGCTCTCGATTGTATCTTTACATTACCTATTTTTCTTCAAGAGCACACGTTGAAAATTACACCTTTGAAGTGAGTACATGTACCGAGTTTAGCATTGGCATCATTCACATTTGAGGATCATATAAAAAACTAGAAATGTCGCTATGGTGACTGGTATGCCTCCGCCATAATGCATGATTCTCCTAGTAGGTCTAGTGCATGTGGACAATGTGTGATTACATTTTCACAAAACTGGCAAAATATTAAAATGACACGTTTGTCACAAATGTGTTGAATAAGTGTTCACCTTCCTTGACCTAGGTTTAATTGGATGAATAGGAGAGCATTATTTGGGGATTTAAGGACTTTAACTTGACTTTGACCCTTTCATACGTTTATAAAAATGCATTGAGTAATTTTCAAGGTATGGAGAAAAAGTGCAATTTCTGTATTGAATAGTCTAGTAAATTGTTACCATTTTCATCTGGAATTTGACCCTAAAATTCATAAGATAATCACTGTCAGGCAGAACATGCATAAATATGTAGTAAGTTTCAAGATAACTTGAAGCACTTCCAAGATATGGAGGAAAAAGTTAGTTCAGCACTTTTACTTGATCTTTGACCTTTTTACCTTTGAGGCAAAAAAATAAAAAATAAAAAAAAATTTCAAGAGAATCTCTATTAGGTTATATATCCATACACCAAGTGTAAAAAAAAATAATCCTGCTGGCATTGCATAAACATGAGCGAAATAGTAAAATTTTGAAGTGTTGCCCTTGACCTTTGACCCCTGACCTTTGACCCTATGAACCCTAAATTCTCTAGATAATCACTGCCAGTCAGTACATGTATATATACTTTGTTCCATGAAGATACCTTGAACAATTTCCAAGGTATGGAGAAAAAAGTGAAGTTTTAATATCTTTACTTGACCTTTTGACCTTTGACCTTTGACGTCATGACCCCAAACTTTCACCAGAGAATCTTAATTGGGCAATACATGTATACACTAAGTTTCAAGAAAATATCTTCAGGCATTGCATAGATATGGTGGAAATTGTATGTATTTGACCTTGACCTTTTTGACCTTTGACCTTGAGCATGTGCACCCAAAAGTTGATAGGCACAACTTCACCCCCTAATACACATACATGCCAAATTTTATTAGGATACCTCATAAGGTTTTGATAGCAAACACAGGGAGTTACACTGTCCACAATATTCATTACGGACGGATGGAAGGAAGGACGGACGGACAACCCGAAAAACATAATGCCTCTGGCACCACTTCGTGGCGGAGGCATAAAAAGTGTCAGGATTCTCGGATTTGGTGAGAGTACTGGAAAGTGTAACATGGCCAGTGATCGTATTAGATTGTACTTTCACTAGCTACAAAAGAGTTACATTATGTTTGTATGATTGTTTGTTTGTTTGTTTTCCCAGCTGTCGTGCGTGCTGTGCGTGGTTTCTCTCTTCCAGCAAATCCAACAGAGACAGAGACAGCGAGAGCAAGGATCACGGAGACTCACGTGACCCACGCCAGTACATCCCCTCTTTCTTTCACTAGGCTAAATCGTCATGGATATGATGTACACTGTATAACTGGAAGACCACTTGTCCCCACCTTACTGTTGTTTTTGCTGTACAAGTGACTAACTTCTTCTGAATAAGCTAAGAACAAGTTTGGCAAATGAGAGCTTCTTCCAACCAGTAGGGCCTACAATATCAGTTACAACTGACGAGAACACGGAGACAGTTTTAAAAGGAAACAAACTGTTTAATAGAAAGTAGAGGAATCCGATGTGTAATGGAAATAAGAGAGAGAGGAAAATACATGTAAAAGGAAATGATATAAGCGATAGTAAAAACACCATCAATATTTGAATCATACAGATATGAACTTTTTTTTTTGCTTTTTATCCTCGTTTTTTCCCACACTAAACTAGAAATATCACTGAAGGTGATTAATACCCCCGCCCCGTGACGACAGTCTTACCCAAGGAAATTACAGCACTTGGTGAAAACATGCATTGAAGACAGTATATGACATGGCATAACACACACTGAGAAAACTTATTTCAAAAACAGAATAGTGTATATGCAATAACAGAGGTTAATGTGTATAGGTACTCCTCAAAAAGTTGTAATCTTACCAGAGTTTTTGCTTCAACATTGAGGAGCAGTTTCTGGCTTTTGATGATCAATGTACTGATTCTGGTGATTTCTTTCTAGTTGATTCCTGATTCATTTATTGCCTGTCTAATGATTCCTGTTATCTCCTTTTGAGCTCATGTTTTCTTGAAAGCTTCTGGCTTCTTTCTATCCGCTTGGCTTTGAATCTCTGTAAATCTTGACACCATTTTGAGAGCTTGTGTCTCATATTTTTTCTAGGGCTCTTGCAAAAATAGTTTTGATTCTTGTTCTCAGAGCTTAAATGCCGTTACCATGGCAACGCAGCTTCCGACACGTCCGAAAAATATGTCTTGCACATCTTCCCACCAAGACTATTGTGTGTGCCACATTTCATAAGCTTTTGTCAAAAACTGAGGAAGTAGTTAAATCCACAAGATCTTTCCTTGATCTTCCGCCATTAAATGCCGTTACCATGGCAACGCAGCTTCCGACACGTCCAAAAAATATGTCTTGCACATCTTCCCACCAAGACCAATGTGTGTGCCACATTTCATGAGCTTCAGTCGAATACAGAGGAAGTAGTTCAATCCGCAAGATCTTTCCTTGATCTTCTGCCATTTATATGCCGTTACCATGGCAACGCAGCTTCCGACACGTCCGAAAAATATGTCTTCCACATCTTCCCACCAAGATCAAGGTGTGTGCCACAGTTCATAAGCTTTGGTCAAAAAACTGAGGAAGTAGTTAAATCCGCAAGATCTTTCCTTGATCTTCTGCCATTAATATGCCGTTACCATGGCAACGTACTTTCGGGTACTGTCGAAAAATGCGTCTTGCACATCTACAACCAAAGGCACACATCTGTACCAAGTTTCATGGAAATTGGGCAAAAACTGAGGAAGTAGTTTGCAACACAAAATTTTCCATCATTTTGGCTCATAATATGTGAGCTGTTACCATGGCAACATACTTTTTGTCACTGTCAAGAAATGTGTCATGCTGACCTATATCCTAAGACAAACATTCAATATGAATTCCATGAGAATTGGAAGAACACTGATGAAGCTATTTTGCCATGAAGCATTTTGCCCTATATTTTACCAATAACATGCCGTTACCATGGCAACGCACTTTTTGCCACTGCGGAAATATGTGTCTTGCACATTAACATATTCAGATGAACATCTGTACCTAATGTCATAAAAATTGATCAAAAACTGTGGGAGGAGTTCGCGACGCAAGATTTGTACCCATTTTTGCCCATAATATGCCGTTACCATGGCAACGTACTTTTGGGTACTGTCAAAAAATACGTCTTGCACATCTACAACCCAAGGCACACATCTGTGCCAAGTTTTATGGGAATCGGTTGAAAACTGAGGAAGTAGTTCGCGACGCAAGATTTGCAACGGACCGATCGCCCGACCGACCGCCCGACCGACCGCCCGACCGTCCGCTGATTCCTATATACCCCCTTCAAACTTCGTTTGGCGGGGGTATAAAAACCCCCCAAAGAAACCGATGATCGTATCCCCATTTAGTCGATATTCTTTTTGTTTGTGTATGTAGCTCAAGAAGAAATAAAGTTGGCATCAGTTTCATACGGTTTTGTGTGAGTGTGTTTTGTCTTCCATCACATGGTTCTTCACGTTAAACACCTACTTCTTTTTGTCAACACGATTCAATGATCTTACGTATGTATAATAATGATCATAGATAATAATAATAATGATATATATGACTTATTTTGCGCCAAATCCACTCTGTTGAGTGCTTAAGACCACTGGATACTGGTCACTGGATAGGCCTAGATTATTTCCAACCACTCTCCACTCCCTGGGAACATTCCAGCTAGTCGCCATCCGGTGGACACACACATCCTATTGGCTACCCATTTATACTCCTGGGTGGAGAGCAGCAATTATGTGGACAAAGTGTCTTGCTGAAGGGCAAATGTGTAGGGTTTCACAGGGCTTGAACCCACGAACCCAAACCACGCTCATGTCATTCATATCAAATCTACCTGATACTGCAGCAGAGATCCTAGACTCCAACCCCAAGCACCTTCTGATTTGGAGATTCTCCCGCCTGAAACCCCTAGCAAACGGGAGACTCCAAGTTGATGTGTGCGAAGCGCGAAGTTCCTAGGATTCTAGATGTTCTCTGGTGCTATCTAAGGCTTATTTTTTCAACATACGATAGAAATAAGTACGAAATCCTTTCCACTGGGAGACACAGAGCCAGGGCGGCAGAAATCAAATCTCAAACGGGAGAACGGGAGATTTGTGCAAAAATGGGCTTTCGGCGGGAGATCTCCCGTCGAAAACAGGAGAGTTGGAGTCTCTGCGTGCAGGAGTCTCCCTGAAAATGTCCAAATCTGTTCATATCTGAATAAGAGAATATTAAAATCTCCCTGATTTGGGAATTATTTTCGCCCACTGAAATGCATCTAACACACAGATAATCATCTCCCTGATTGCTGTGTGGAATCTCCCTGATTTGCATGTGGGAATGTTCAAATGGGCGCTCTTATCGATCCACTCGGCCGCAACACCTCCACACATGCTTTTTAAACATGCTTTTCAAGTCAAAGTTTCTTTAGCCAAAAGTTATTCTCCTGGAAATTGTGTTGGTGTTGCAATCTTATAACATGGAGGTTAAGACGAAAACACAGCTGGGACCGGCACAAGTATACTGTGCTGTGTGAATAATTTCTCCACAGCAAAGCCAGAAATATCTACACTGGCCATTCTTTGGGCGACATCCATGGTATATGTGTATAGGGATTTAAGGCAAAGTGCTTCCTACTAGGCAGTGTTTGAAGGCACTTAGAAAATGTGCATATATACTTCAAAGTTTTGAAATACACACCCAGAGAAGTTGCATCATGTATGATAATTTGATGATTAGAAGGTTTTATTCATGTTGATATGGCAAGGCAATGCATTCTTCCAAACATCTCACATTGGATCAATTCTGCTAAAGAACTCAGATAAGGTATCAGATTTCAAATAAAGACATTACATTCATTGAATAAGTTTATCCATATTCTATTACACATTAAACACACATGCACACACACACACACACACACACACACATACACACACAAATATACCATATTGATGAATAGGGGAACTGTAAGAATTCTGAACAAGATGACAGCTCATGCATAATTGATTCTAAACCTACACGTGGGTTTGGAAAATAGTGGCAGCAGTATCACCTTGAGAAACAAATAATACTCATTACTTGATTCATGTTGCAACTGATTTTGTCACAGTTACATGAACAGACCTTACCCTGATGGGGAATGTATGTAATATTACTAACATGTGAAAAAAAATTAGACATAAAACTCAACAGTGAATCTCATGTAGTAGGACTATTGCCTCGTATACTTTAGGGAGCAATATATTAGTCCTTGGGTTCTAGCCCATGCCATGGCAGTATAGGAAGCATTCATTATTTTAAGTAAAATCCTTTTGGATTCATCATATAGTACTGGAGTCATTGCACTTGATTAAATGTACTCTTTTTTGACATATCATTAATATTACAAATTTGTGAACTGCAGTGACACCAATAACACACAATTTTTTTGGCAATCTTTATACATCGAAGACAAAATAGATGAGGAGTTTAAAGTTCAGGCATTCTCTGACTTTGTGAATGCGGTATATAAAATGTCAAACTTATCACCTTTGAACAAATACATACTATATTCCTCCTTTTGACACTAAGTCACCTTAAATTTCATACTTCTTAGTTCTGATGTCTGTCGCTTATCAGGCTAATGTGATGACACATCACTTATTCATAATTTCTGCTAGCCCTTTTTGGCAGTTGAGCTGAAGCTAGTCATACAATTTCTGCTTCCCCTCACAAGATGGCTGCCAACCTCAGTACATCAAAATATATACTGATGCAAATTAAACAAGAGACCTGGGGTCTCGCGCTCATTTGAGTATTGCAAGTTCACCTTCCATGCATTCTTGCAGACTCTTACCTGAGAACATTGGAAACTTAGGGTGGGGGCAGCTTTACAATGGTAAAAATACCTTCACTTTCAATGTTCTCATTGAAAACTATTCAAGCTCTTTTTATCATGTGGCATTGAATCACATCCTGTAATCTGAACATGATGCAAAAAGACAAACTGCTGTAATACTGTATATTGTATAAGGGCACAAGTTTGAGTGAAAGTGCTTTTAAAATGGGTCTATAAAATTTTTGAGAATAAAACTCCACAAGGTATTTATCATAATAAACTCTTCACACTACATAATAACTTTAGATATTCCCGTGATAAAGAATGATCACATCTTCTCTATGAAAGTCACATGGAATTTCTAGAAAACTTCATCCACATGAAAATATTTTACTGATGTGGCTTGCATAATTTTTTACTTAATTTCTCACGGAAGAACAGATGTATAATTTGCTAACTTGAGTCTTCAATCATGTCATCTAGGCATCAAGACAGGTTATGACATAATGTGAACACCATAAGTAATCTGGAATCATAAAGGGATAACACCTCCCTCATACAGGTCGCCACGGTTGCCCGCCTCCCTTGCTGTTGTTATGGCGATGACTCGATTTCTGAGGACCTTGTCCCAGTCCTCACCCTTGTCCATCCTGGAGACTCTGGTTGGGAGCGAAAGCCACCGGTCTACCTCCTCTGACGGCACTGTCGCTAGGTGTGCTGCCCCCATTGCTTCGGGAAACTTTGCAGGAGAGGCTGTTGCCACACAGAGCGAGATGGGTGGAAGGTCTGCTCTGGGGTTGGAAAGTCTATTGTTTCAGAAAAAGAGAAGAGAAAAAACATCATACAATTGCATCAAAGAGGAAAATACTTTAATGTTTCAGAGTTCCTAGCACCAGTACAGATTAATTCTGCAATACAAGTGCACTCCTACAGAGATTAGCAAAAGACAGTGTAAAGTAAATGTGCTTTCTTGTGTCATGATTTTTGTTTCCTTTCATGCCAATCTTTTACCAAGACAGCATTATTTGTCTTCATTTCATTGAGCAGTTAATTGAATTAAGTTACTGAGTCGACAGGGTGAAAGCAAGGAAGTACATAAGTTGCATTTTCTTGTAATGTACATAAAGAGACACACTACAAAGGGATGTCTTCAATTTAAGTCACTGGTATAAGAATTATATCGATATGAATACTCTACAAAAATCAAACTGCAAAACGAGTCTAAACTTTGTATTTCTAATGCTTCTAGCAATCATACATGAATGAACTTTGTAAACTATAATATTGAGTTTTGCACCTGTTGAAGTAGTACGAAACAGCGACAGCCGAGTGCGGACAGAGTGAGTAGGCGTCCTCTTTCCAGCATCGCTGCATGGTGGACAGGACCACGGAGTCATCCACTGCATACGAACTGATTGTCTCTCTTATCTTAGGAGAGGAAAGCACATACAGAGAAAGTGTGTAAATTATGTCGTGCAGCCTCTTCTTCTGCTTAACCCTATTTCAACTGGGGGGGGGGGGGGGGTCAAATTGACCCCCCCCCCCTCGACATTTTGCGCCACGATTCCACAACGCGCAAAGATTTTGCCGGGTCGTTTTGTGACTTTTTTCATTGAAGTCTCCCCCATATTTTGAGACTAAATTTGCGACGTCCAGGTACACCGTTCTGAAGTTACGTAATGTTTTGCATATGCATGTCAACCCGAAAACGGCTCAAATTCATGATATTGTGTACAAATCCAATGCAAATTGTGTTTTTTGGTTAAATTGATACAAATTAGATTATTTCAACTTTTAACCATTCAAATTAATTGATTCTAGTGTAGATAAGCTTGAAAAAGTGCCTGCAACAAATTTTGGCAAAAAACGATAGAAAACAAAAGGTCGAAAAAACAATGAAATACATAAGAAATTAACAAAACAATAAAAAACAAAAGAAATTGATTTTGATTGTGTTATTTTTTTACAAGAATATTGTTTGATGTGTCTTGAGGAACTCTGACAAAAAAATTTAGCAATCCTTCAGTCTTTTAATGGAGTTATAGGTGAAAATATGATTTCATGCATACATTTGCATAATTGATTTACTAAAAATAGAAAGCCAATATTTTTCTATTCTATGACCATGTAATCTTATAGTTGACATCCGGCTCTATCTTTAGGCAAAATTTTGCAGCGATCGCACGATCGGCAACCGAGATCTGAAGGGGGGTCAAATTGAAACCCCCCAGTAAAACCTTGGTCACAAATAGCCCTTAAAATAGGGTCAACCCTCTCTGGGCCGGGGACTTTTGAGAGTGTGTACAATGCCATGCGGTTTTCGGTGCAAACTGGCACTCTAGGCACACAGAGCGTGAACTGATGTCCATGATCCACAATATCAGCTCATTACAACATGAGAGATGTAGATATTTTTTCCCCGACAGGTTTGTTAAATTACAGATCAGCAGTTGCAATTTTACAAATTTCCTTAGTTAGAGGGAAACAAACTGAAGAAAATTCAAACCTCTACCTTCATCCCTCCACTTAATATTCTCTTGCATTCATCAGAGATATAAATTTCAAAAACACCCCTCCATACTTTTTTTATTCCAACACCTAGTAGGCTGTAAGAAAACCTTTGCGATTCAAATCCTTTAATTTTCACGCACAAGCATGCTTTCACAATAGCAGCAGCCACATATTTCTGAAACGCTGATCTTCACAAACAATTAATTCTCAAATGTGCAACAAATATGCATACTTCTATTCAAAAGTGAATGAACTGTATGGCATTCCTATTTCCTTCACAACTACCACTCAAAAGGAACTTTATTGTGAACTGGGCATGTTTAATGTGGCGCACTGAATACAGAATCACCTTAAATGCTGAAGCCATCATACCTAACAAGCTAGCACTGACCCTCTAGGAGAGCTAACTGATAATTCTATTACAAGTATCAAGATAGAGTCCAGGGCAATTGGGAAACCCTAAAGGTGGATATTTTCAAGCGAGTAATTTTTCGCGCTCCGACAGGTAAGATGATTTTCGCATGTTTTTGATTCCGAAGAATTGGGACACTAACAACTGGAACGTGTGGTATACAAAAATATTTGAGAGCTTTTATTTTCGCGCTAGCTTCTGGTTGCGCCAAATGCGCGAAAATTTCCACACCGCAAAAATTTCCACTTTTACAGTAGATCAGTTGACTGAGAAGATCCTTATACTAAACCTTGTCAAATATATCATCATATCAAATCTATTATGAAACAATTGATAATATTATTGTGTTTTTGTTTCTAATTGGGGATGTTTTGTTTCATGTGGGTTAAAAGTCAAGAAAGGAGAAGCCAATGCATTGCCCCGAGAAGACCATGCCTACCTTTTTCCAGAGCTTGGTGTCTATAGATGAGTGTCCTTCATCTTCAAACCTCTTCATGACATCATTGATGTGGTTCACATCTCCGCCTGAATACAACCACAATACTCTCTCCCAGTTGTATGGTAGCTGCAAAGTGAAATGAAAATGCTGACACAACTATTGCAGCATGATGTGGGCAAAATCAATGTGTTCTAACTTGAAGGCAAGATTATTATCCCTTATATATTTCCACCTCCCTGGTATGATCGAACTGGCATTCAATGCATTGTGTAGACAAAAACTTTTGTGTGCATTTTACTTTTACGAATCTTGGCTCCTTGTGAAGTTTCATGCTTGCAAAATTTTCAGGTTTTACAGTAATCATATCAACCCATTCCATACAAGAACCTGGTAGCCCGTGTATTAAAGTCTATGGGTATTTCAGAATTCAGTATGGAATGGGTTAAGGTTGTTCCCTCGGCTGCTGTCTATTGAGTTATCTCTGATGGGTATATGTAAGTGGTACACTGACATAATTTGTGAGGGGACAGGCAAGGAATGTGTGTCATTACATAACAGGTTGTAATCTAGTTCAGTCTACAGATTGAATGAATATGGACAGTGGACTTTGATCGCCAAATGCAATTTATGTTGGGCAGTTACAAAATACAGATAAGTTGTTGATAGGAAACTCTTTTTAAAGGGGTAATTATCCTAGGTGTTACACAGAACCATACTCACTAATATGTAAATTACATGATCCTGGACATAATGGACAATGGGTAGGCTATTTCCAAAACATAGTGTATTAGGCTGATGGACTCACACATGTGTATAAATATACACACATAGACTTGCCCCACAAAATTGCAAATTTCATATTTGACCTTAAACTTTGATGCTAACGATTGTTGACTTATTTCTCCTTCTTTCTTTTTTTTTCAGCCACTAATTTGCCCTGTCATACTTCATCCTTAATAGCAAAGCAAAACTCTGATGAAAAAGGGCATGACACCAACTGAAATTTCACATTGATTACAAAAAAGAAAAGAAAAAGCTGGATAGATGGACAGGAATGAAACATGATGGCATCAATGTGGAAGTACAAGGACAACTTTCACCCTGTTGTACTCACTGGCAAGTTCTCTGCATATAATGTCGATGGCAAAATTTGAGAGGTGGCTCTGGGTGGGTTAATGAACTTTACCTGGATGTCGATGGCAGGTGAGAGAGTCTGGACGACCTTGCCCATGGAGTAGTCATTGTTGTTCAGTGTTCTGTGCACGATGTCATTGCTGTTGACTGCACACACAATCTTGAGAGGCAGACCCATGTGCTTAGCAATGCTAGCAGCTACAGGATCAAAGTACATTGCAAATAAGACATACAGGTTGTGAGCACACTGCCATTTAGATTTGGTCCATGAAATACCAGGCATCAGAACTTGAAGAATAGCATGACTTATATTCATGCACAGATTAAGTGAAAAAGGTTCACTGAATGCACATTATCTGTCAACAGAAAATATATATTAATTGGTGAAATCCTTCTATTCAGTTCTATGCACTTCTATTCAGTGAGGATAAAGTGCCTTGCGCAATATCAAATTAACAGTGGCTACTTATACAGCTCACACAAGTACAGGTCCACCTTTCAGTGCTCATGGCCCTTCACAAAAAATGCATGTACAAACATAAAAGAGCAGGGAAGAAAAACAAACACAATAGCAAGCAAAATATCAACATAATTCTCTGGGACATGATAGATTACAGTTATGTAACTGCTAATGTTAGAGGAACAAATAGGTTTCATAAAACCTATTTGTACCTCTCACACATAATATAGGCAGCATACTGTATAAGCTGTTATTTTCGTGTGCAGATATTTTTGCGAATGAGCAGGTCACAGGACATTTCCACGAGACTTTTGTTTTCGCGAATTGACAACGAGGCTCTACATACATTTAAGCTAGTATCTCACCAACGGAGACGTCTCCGCGACGTCTCCAACTTATCAGTCGCAGCAGTCCGCGGAGACGTCTCCAACATAAAAATGTCTTACGGTCTCACCAAGGAGACGTCTCTGAGATGAGTTATGGCAGGTGTCAAAAAAATTCAAATATAATGGAGCCGGTGCAGGATCACCTGACTTGATCTAGGCAGGATGTCAGCACGCAGATAGGTCACATGGTTTTTAAGTAGGTCAAACTGCGTCAAATAGAGTTGCGGAGACGTCGTGGAGACGTCTCCGTGACCTCTCACCAGTTTTTCTGGTCTCCAGCAGGTCTCAGAGACGTCGCGGATATGATTAGTCTCCACGACGTCTCCGCGACTGATGAGACGTCTCGGAGACGTCGAGGAGACTTCGCAAAAAATCGAACATGTTCAAATTTCTTGTGACTAACTGGCGGACTAATCGGACACTCTGTAATTTTCAGGAGACGTCTCGGAGACGTCGTGGAGACGTCTCTGCAACTAGCAAAATCCAGAGTCGCGAACTAGTTTTCAAGCCTGGTGAGATACCCACTTTACTTGTAGCCTAGCTCACAACAATGTTTTTGCATGTTGTTAAATTCGCGATCCAACAGTGATTCACGAAATTCATGAAAATTAAACCGTCGCAAAAGTAGCAGCTTACAGTAGCTACTGCCAACGGACTGACAACCATGAACAGTCTGAGATCTCTTCAAATGAATTCTGTAAATTTTCCACTTACCAGTCATATTTCCTCCAGCCCCTGTGGGGATGACAACTTCGACCTCTTTGTCACAAGATGGGCAAACATTGAAGTAGCCAAAGAAGAAGTGGATGATATGACCCATGACCCGACCCCAGTTGATGGAGTTCAGCGTTCCCAGGTTATGTCGGTCCCTGAACGGAACATCTGTGCACACGGGTTTGATAACCACGTCGGTGTCGTCGGATGTCCCATCAACTAAAGTTTGATTAGAGTTGACAGATTTTGGCATGAGCACTTGCTTGTAGATCAGAGATATCCCAGTAATGTGGTCATCTTCCCAAGAAAGCATGTTATAACACAAGACTCACAGTCATAATAATGTACAGCTCAGCAAGTCTACATTTTCATTGAATTATAGAGCAAAATATAATAAAGGTGCTGCAGGCATTCTACAAACTTTTCTAAAAATATTAAGGAATATATATTTCCCTTAGGCTGAGTCCATCAGTATCATTTCTATAAGCTAGTAATTTCATCACCGTGCTACAAAACGTATTTCTAGTTGAAATTTGATAAAAAACTAGAAATTGGTGCTCGGCGGGTCGCACAGCCGAGCACATGTATCCCCCGAACCCACAGCATCATACATCATCGCAATATATAGAGCTCATACAGAAATTCCATAAATGAATACAGTTATCATGGCAACAATGATCCTGTTCACATTTTGCCTCTGGGTACCAAATTTGATGACAATAATATGATGCAGCGGTGTAACTCTGCAGAGCTCAAGCAAATTTGAAGATGATCATAGACGAAATGCAGCCAGTAGAGTGCTCACAAGGAAATCTCTGCTATTTCCACAAAAATTCTTGTTACCATGGCAACGATGTCTCCGCCCAAACCAAAAACAATAGGCGGCTTTGCTTTACCATAATGGACCTTGATGCCAAATTTGAAGATGATTGGAGAAGAAACACAGCTGGTAGAGCGCTCACAAGGAAATCTCTGCTATTTCCACAAAAATTCTTGTTACCATGGCAACGATGTCTCCGCCCAAACCAAAAACAATAGCCATCTTTGTCTTACCATAATACACCTTCATGCCAAATTTGAAGATGATCGAAGAAGAACTGCAGCCAGTAGAGCGCTCACAAGCAGACCATATTGAATTTATCTTTTCATGTATAAAGACGGAACAAGCGAGGGCGACATCAACAAAAACCATAGGCCTCTTCATCTTACCATAATACACCTTCATGCCAAATTTGAAGATGATCGAAGAAGACCTGCAGCCAGTAGAGCGCTCACAAACAGACCCTATTGGATTTACCTTTTCATGTATAAAGATGGAACAAGCGAGGGCGCCATCACCAAAAACCATAGGCATCTTTGTCTTATCATACTACACCTTCATGCCAAATTTGGAGATGATCGAAGAAGAACTGCAGCCAGTAGAGCGCTCACAAGCAGACCCTATTGAATTTATCTTTTCATGTATAAAGACGGAACAAGCAAGGGCGACATCAACAAAAACCATAGGCCTCTTCATCTTACCATAATACACCTTCATGCCAAGTTTGAAGATGATCGAAGAAGAACTGCAGCCAGTAGAGTGCTCACAAGCAGACCCTATTGAATTTACCTTTTCATGTATAAAGATGGAACAAGCAAGGGCGCCAACACCAAAAACAATAGGCGTCTTTGTCTAACTGTAATACACCTTCAAATTTGAAGATGATCGGAAAAGAAACGCAGCTGGAAGAGTGCTCACAGGGAAATCTCTGCGGCGGCGGCGGATGCGAACGGGGTGCGACGAGGCCAAATCCATAGTACGGTATCCTCCGAACTCTGTTCGGGGGATACAATACGGAGCTTACGAATGACTGCAAGAAAGTGCCCAGTCCCTTTTAAATAATAGTTATTCAAGTTATTCACTAATAATCATTCATTATTTTACATAAAATGACGCAAGGAAAGATGGCTGTGATGACGACATCCACTCATCATTGCCCTTCACCTGAGAAAACATGGATGTTCTTGTCAATGGCGGTGAACATGGAGAGCTTCTGGAGCCTAGCACACTCAGGGACAAGAAGGACCAGGTCTATGTGGTCGAGACCTCTCACAGCTTCTATGGCTGCACTACCAGTATCACCCGATGTTCCTGTGAATAGACAGTATGTTATAGGAATATTCTCATTTACTCTCCGACACAGGACCAGACATATTTCTACATCTAACACAGCACACAAAATAAATATAGAAATGTATAGTCAACAACCGCCCCCCCCCCAAAAAAAAAAAATGTAAAAGGGCATTCTAATCAAGACATATAAAGCATGAGACACTCCAAAAAAAAAAAAAGTAAATTGTATCATGTAAAGGATCATTTGACTATTGATGCAGCATAGAGCTACATGTGTAAGTAGTAGCTCCATGGTTGCAGAATGCATTTGATCATCTACAGCTGTTTGAGAATTACATTCAGGAACATCAGAAGTACATGAGAGATTATCAGACATTGTTGATTTATAATCTTAAAGCTGGTTAATTGGACCTCTGCAAACAAAATTAATCACCATCTTCAAAATATTTCAGAGAGTGTATGGTGTAAGTGTATGGTGTGTGTGTGTTTACATACAATTCTTTTAAGAAAAAAAAAAGGTGCTAAAAACTGCTTATCCAATAAAAGCAAAGCAATGCATGGAGTAAAAATGAGTGAAATGGAGCCTGAGCTACATGTACCTATCCTAGCAGAATCTTTGGCAGGGGCAACCTAACAAACATAAAAACTGAACCAACACTTAAAATATAGACAGTAACAACATAACAATTCACTATCTGGAAGGGGCTAAGGATACAAAACAATGTGCACAAAAAGGCGGTAGCTTGGAAGTCAAAAGCAGGAAGCCACATTGAAGAAGGAATACACTGGATGGAGTGAGTAAACACAAAGGAATAGTTTTGTTTGACCAGTGGTGATCCCTAAGCTCAAGGGTGGGCAACCTGCAAAGGATAAAGCTGGATGGGGAGGCAACATCAAACACTATCAGGAACAAAACAGTGATGATGGGTATAAAAAGGTGTGAAAGAATAGCAGCAGAATTAGTGAAGTGGGGGGGGGGGGGGGGGAGGGAGCTACTGGGACCAAACTATATGTGATGTGGCGAAAGAAAAGGAAATAAGATACAAGTGATCAGTGACATGATTCTTCTTGGGGCACTGAATCTCCAGCTACCCGTCCTGACACAGTCTGAAGCAGCAGACAGAAGTTCTACAGGTCAAATGGTACCAAGTCGTCTCCCCTAGTAGAGGAGACAACTTGGTACCATTTGACCTCACGACAAACTCCTAACCTTTCTTACTAAAAAATAGGGATGATTTGGCTCAAAAGTAGGAAAGAAAAAACAGTTCCCACAAGAGTGTGTAAAAAAAATCATCAAGAAAAAAAATTATTCCTCCCATCTTCCATAAGAGGCATATAGTACGGATTTTGTCTCATATTTTATTTTTCACACTATACGCCTCTTAACCCATTCTTGATGGGAACCTGGTATACCAGGTTCCCAAAATGTAGACAAGAGTGCCTGCATTTGTGGCCTAAATTCATGTTTGTGTTATACTGCCAACATAATATGGCTTTAATAGAAAGATTAGAGTTTCTTCTATGAGCATCTGTTCTCTTTCTGTATGAGACTGCTATATCTCAGTATCATTTACTTTTTTTTCTGATGTAGTTTGCACTTGTTTGGCTATAAAACTTGTATGAAGATGTAAACAGCAATCAAGGCTGAGCTCAGTATATTAAAGTGTTCACTGACCCCATTCAGAAGACTCGTTTTGTGTAAACATAACAAAAGAGTCTGTCGATGGGCAAAAAGAATCGCGGTTGGGGCATTGAAGGCTCTTAGAGGAATGGGTTAATACCTCCCTTTGTGAATTAATTTCATTTTATACATCTTTCAATAATCATCAATGAATAGAGACAACCTTGTCCCACCATGTCCTTTCTGCTGGACCGAGGTGCATTGCTACACCTTGGAGCACGCTTCCTAATCTACAATACATGTATAAAGTTTGGAGGTATCACTGAATGCAAATATAAAAGCTTGGCAAGTGCCTGGACACATACAGGGTCAAGTAAGCCATTCTTCCACCCTGGCAGCCAATACTTATAATGCACATGAACATTGATATTGCTCACATATAGTATACAAATATTGACTGCTCATGAGGATGATGGTGGAAATTATCATTCCCGAGGTGCTTTTCATACCGACCCTTCTATCACCCCGAGGCGTTAGCCGAGGGGTGATGGAGGGGTCGGTATGAAAAGCACCGAGGGAGTGATAATTTCCACCACCATCCGAATACAGAGCAGTTAATATTTGTTTTATATACCTCATCGTTTAAGACTTAACCAAGATCTAGGGCTAGGCAAATACGAAGTAAATTCTAACTGTTAGGCCTAACGTTAGCCCTAAAATCAGGCCACAGCGCTCGCTTGCATGGTTTTCGTGCATTTCGTAGACTACCTAAAACGCACGGTAATCACTCACAGTGGGTAAGTCACACGGCCTTCGGCGAGCTCCTGCATAAAATCTTGGCAGAAGATTACAGTATATGTCCAGTTTCCCGTCGCTCGTGTTTTAATTCGATAATTCAAACATGCTGAGATTTGTCTCTGCTTCGGGATCCTAAGAAATCCTAAAGACAAAGTGTACGATCTTTGATTCAGCTCACTTCAAATCACGGAAGATCGCTCGATCATCATGCCATGTTGAAACATGCCTGCTGTGCGCTCACTGAGTGCGATGATTGTGCATGTGTTGTATACGATGCGCGTAGTGAACGTCCTTGGAGGGGTTGCGGACACCGTGCGCGAAGTCTAGTGTACTTGTTATGTGTACAAAAGTCGCGGAGGGTTTACGAATTCTATCACGAGGGTTTTAACTTACTATCACGAGGGTTTTGCCTTTCTATCACGAGGGTTTTGCCTTTCTATCACTTACATGAAAACCCTAAGGCAAGATAGACGGGACTACACCTTGTCACATGATATACTTTTGACCAATCAGTGATACGAATCTCACTTATGAGGTATATAATATTTATTATTATATCCCTCACAAAATGCATCTCGTCCTCTGATTGGTCGAGAGCACTGTAAACAACAAAACATAATTCTACCATACAAGTGCGCGAAAAAGACTATACTCCCTAGGGAAATGGTAAAAACTATACCACGCTGGTGATTTTCGCGCCTTTTTTGCTTCGCGTCGCGACGCGAAATATTTCACGTGTAAATGAATGGGTATCGCAGCACCTTCGCTTCGCGAGAGATTTCATGTACAAATGAATGGGTATCGCGGCGCCTTAGATCACTGCACTTCGCGAGAACCACAAGGCACGCATACACTCAATGCGACACGGGTTACGTTAGAGAGACTCAGACTCAGACTCTTATAAAGCCCTCATTCTACGTTACAACAGAGTAGGCTATATCGTAGATCTATAATTAGACAACAATAAGCACGCTAGGGTTCTTCGACGTACCGTAGGCCTTTGGGGAGTTCATGCTTCGCCGTTTGAAAGTTGGTCTCACAGTTCACTATTAAACTCGAGCGACCCACCCAAAAGATGTTGACAAACGAAACTGCAGTAGATAGTAGGCCTGCTCTAACGTTAGCGCTAGTTAAGCCTAACGTTAGTTCTACCTGTCTAACAGACAGACTCAGACTCCGGCCCTATTTCCCGTAATCTCATTCCTAATACTAGTAATTATTTTTTAGAGTGTCTAACGAGTAAGTTATAGAGTCTAACTTGTTCACTGTTTACGTTAGAACACCATACGAATCACACGAATTTACAGTGGCACTCGATGCTTTAATTGCTAGAATTTTTCCAGTGCCTAATCTAACCTTATACGCTGTTACTGAATGCTACCCAAATTTACAATGTATACTTGCATTTTAACAGGAAATGATAGTCCATATTCATGTACAGACATGACAGCTAGGTCGAAAGACGACAGAAAACACAATCAACTGCAGCTCACAGTCACATCGTTGATCAGCTCGAGCACGCACATCGCCGCACTGGCAACCGAACGTACTTGTTGACAGATCGGATAGGCGTATTGCATGTATGAAGCGCGTAGTGACTTTGCAATATGCGCATGTTTACCAGTACGTTGTACAGCAATGCACCGAGTACACTTCAGCGGCTGAGCGCGCAGTTGTCTCTTCATAGTACGCGTACGCGCTGCCCTCCTGCTGAGCTGCTTTCCCGAGCGTGAATGACTAGTCAATCTTCTTGAAAAGTAAAGCAAGATGCCCTTTAAAAAGAGGTAAATTACAGAATACCAGCAGTCGAATACTTTTAAATTCATTGGGAGGGATATAAAACAAATATACCAGGCCAATTTTTCGAGGCACCGGTTGAAACTATGTGCCTTCGGTGACTTCAGTAGCACTATTTTCTTCGGGGCTGCGCCCCTCAGAAAATAGTGCTACTGAAGTCACCTCATGCGCATAGTTTCAACCAGAGCCTCTCAGGCCTGGTATATTTGTAATATACTATTAGCATATGTGCATTCCATTATCACTGTAGATCCTATTGTTTGACTATCATAATAAGGATGTATCCTATGCTATTTACCTGCTGGTGAAATAGATAATTAATAATAATGATGGTAATGATGATGATGATGATAATGGTAATGATGATGATGGTGATAATGATAATGATAATAACTTACTCATCATAATCATAATGATAACAATAATAATAATACAGTATGTATCCAATTAATCAATAGTCAAATCATTGAACATAATATGACAATGATAATCAGTGTACTGAATGTTTACAGTAATAACTAAAAAAATATGACAAAGTAACTCAAAATGTGAACATTAATATTCACCAACAATGAGGATGATATTCTTCTTTCTCTTTGCTAAGAAGTACTGCATGAACTGGGCCAGTGACACCATGGACAGGTCTTTGAAGGAGAGCGTTTTGGTGTGGAAGAGCTCCATGACGTTGAGATTGTTGGAGAGTTTCGCCACGCGCAGGACCTCCGGGATCTTCAGCTTGGCCATGGCTCGATCCACAATATCTGGAATAAAATGTATCATGGCTGATAATATCAGGGGCCTCATCAAAGATTCTTCCCAAATGGGGGGGGGGGGGGGGGGTGATGGGGTCATTGACCCTACCAACCATGTGCAGTTTCCCCTTCCCCACAGTATGCGTCAAGTTCGTGTCATATGCTCCGTCCATCGGATTGGAGAACTTACCAGTACACCTGACTCTTCTTGTCATTGTTCCAAGACTGTGTGCTCGTTCTACTGGGAAGGGTTGGCCATAGCAGAGGTTTTTGTTTTGTTGTTGTTGCTGTTGTAGTTGTTGTTGTTGAAATGACGTTACAGAAAAATGTCCCAAGTCTGCTCCTGAGGTATTCTTTTTTTGCACGCCAGCATCCCTCTAAACACATCCTTTTGACCTTTCAGTTTATGACATTGGGAACCAACAATATACAACATTCACTCACTTGAATCGCTGGGCACTTACAACTAACTTGAATATCAACAAATTCATGTGTGATACGGTACCGTATAGATCTATGTATTTTCTACAAGATTTTTCGACATGTTTTGGTCCCATGAAAAAGAATAGCTAAGAAAACAACACTGGAATAATAGAGGCGGCATAGAGGAGCAAACATTACTAGATGTTAGATGTGGAAACCAGAGTCACAGAGATACTCATTACTTAATTGTTTAAAAATTATTCATAGAGGAATTTGCATGAGGCATGCTACAGTGTACACATTGAGGAGCACATTTCATAATCATAATGGTGGGAATGAATGCACCTCCCTGCTTCCTCCATTAGTCATACATGCATAAGTACAGTGTCACTGTCTCACTGTATGTCTATGGTTAATTCACATTTTTACAAATATCATCATCATCATCATCATCAGCTACATCATCAATCATCATCATCATCATCATCATCATCGAAAACCAACATTGGCAACAAAAATGGGGATCAATCTCCATTCTGTCCCATTATCAACATGAGAAAAAGCAGGCAATAACAGTGTATATATGACGGATCTAGACGAAAGTTCCATTACCCTCCAAGTTTGCCAGTGGTACCTCATCCTCGCCCACAAACAAAGGGAAGATCCTTTTGCACAATTCGGGATACGAGAGCTTGGACCATTCTAGCAGCGTGCCCCGCGAGACTTGCGGGACTTCTTCGGGGATGAGCAAGCCACCGTCCGGCAGATAGCCCGGCGTAAATATCGCCTCTTCGAAAGAGAATTTACCGAACTTATCAGTTCTTGTCCCTACGTATTTCATGGTGGCTGGGTCTACGATGTACTACCAGCCAAACTTACTGAATCGATCGGCATACAGTACAGTTGTGACTATTTTTCTGAGCTTTCACGGCCTTTGTTCAACCCCTGTTGTATCCGCTAGTGAATGCTACTCTAGCTCTACAGCGTTAGCTAGCTAAGCGCCTCTACACTCTGTAGTACAGCAGCAGACCTCGACGCGACGTACAGTACATGTAGGTACTCACTGGTTGGTTGGTTGGTGGTGGTGTTTATTGGCGCTTTTCAATCAATTTGATTATCTGCGCCACGTCTTCTCCATGCTATAGTAGGAGTCCATGAAAGAGTCTATGAGCTCAGTTCGGTTGATCCACGTCACACTCACTCTGTTTTAGGTTTCGGCTCACCTGTCAAGTGGCAGTGTGTGAGATCAATATTTCCCTCCACCGTTAATAGTGTAGTTTGTGCAGTGCATCTATATACATAAATATACTCTTTTGTGTGTGTATATTTTTTAACAAAACATACGAGCACACAAGGTGTGCGTATTGCTAGTAAATACTAACAATATCAATAACAATGATCAATCTTTATAAACGCTTTGTATTATTTAGATACACACACAAAGCCCTAAAATTATCTTCTATACTAACCTTCATTATATTTCTAATATTCAATACATTTATTTTCAACATTTTTTGCATCAATTTTCTTTCATTTTTATACCGTTTACATTCCAATAAATAATGTTCTATTGTTTCTAATACTTGACATGAATCACATAATCCATTTTCGTGACAATTAATATCATAAAGATAATAATTCAACCTACATTTCCCCAGACGAATTTGATGTACTAACACTTCTTCCTTTCTACTCATTCCTTGTAACTGTATTCCCTTAGATATCTGTGACTGTATTCCGAAGAAATCTCTTCCTCTCTCTGATGTTTCCCATTCTGTTTGCCAAATATTTCTATAATACGACACCATATATTTGGTAAGTTCTTGTCTCGTATGAGCAATATCTACATTTATATTTTCTTTAAAAGACCCCCTTTTTGCTAAATTATCAGCTATTTCATTACCTTTCACTCCTCTATGAGAGGGTATCCATTCAAAATGTACATCTATATCCTGTAATTGTAAACATTTCAATTTCTCTAAAATTTCTACAACTAAAACATTAGTAATAGAGAACAAATTTTCTAGCGCCTGTAACGCAGCTAGAGAATCAGTTAAAATAACAACTGAAATACTACGAAAATTCTCTAACCATTCTAATGCCATTATAATTGCAGTTAATTCTGCTCTCATAATACATATTGAAGGTAATCTAAAAACTTTACCTATATCATACTGATCAACATAAAAAGCACCACCAGTATTGTTATTGTCTTGCCTTGATCCATCTGTGTATATTTTCAAATACCCTTTCCATCTTATTAATAATCTTTCTTCTACATAATTTGCTACCTCTATCTCAGTATCACTTCTTTTCCTAATGTTATCAAAAATAAAATATGATATTCTCGGAGGTACATAATACCAGTACGGTTCTTTTAATATACAATCATAAATTTGTTCAACTTTTGTATTCAAAGTACATGCCCTCATAACAAGCGGGCCTTGACCGGTTTTCCAATGAAATCGGTCGTAATACCAACATGGCTGTAATATTTCAACTGTAGAATGCCGTTTCCTTTCAAAAGACATTAAATAAAATCTATACTTATCGACAAATATACTTCTGCGAAATTTTAAGGGCATCTCTCCACACTCTACTTGTAAAGCTTCAAGAGATGTCTTACGCACTGCACCAGTAACTATTCTCAAAGCCTGATATTGAATACAATCAAGTTTACGTTTTGTGCTACTACTTGCAGCATCATACAATTCACATCCATAATCTAAAATTGATCTTATCAAACCTTTATATACCGTCAGTAATATTTGTCCATTACTGCCCCATGGTGTACCAGCAACATATCTCATCAAATTCAATCGCTTTACAGCCTTGTCTTTAATAACATCAATATGTTTTTTCCAGTTTAACTTCTGATCAAACCACATTCCTAAAAACTTATATTCCACATATTGTTTAATTTCATATCCTTCAATAAATAATTTAACATTATTTTTCCGTTTATTAGTAAATACCATCACAGCTGATTTATCGGCAGAAACATCTATCTTCCAGTCTCTACACCATGACATAATTTCGTCAATTGCTCTTTGTAATTTCTTCTGCAAATAATATAAATTTCTACTCATACCCCATAACGCTATATCATCAGCATATACTGATAATTTAACACAATTTTCTTTCAATTTTAAATCACTCAACATAACATTAAACAAAACTGGACTCATAACACTTCCTTGGGGAGTCCCCCTTTTCAGCACATATTCTTCAGAATATATACCATCTAACTTTACAACACATTGTCTATTTCCCAAAAATGCAGCACTCCACCCTAACATTCTATCTTTAATTCCAATCGCTTCAATCTTTTGAAGTAAACCTTTTCTCCAGATCTTATCGAAAGCCTTAGTTAAATCTAAGAACACAACAACCACATATTCTTTATTCGCCATTCCTTTTGTACATCAGATTCTAATCTCACCAACTGGTCCATAGTACTTCTATTTTTTCTAAAACCCGCTTGAAACGGATTTAATATATCCTTCCTCTCCAAATACCATACTAATCTGTTTTTCACCATTCTTTCCATGATCTTACACATCACTGAGATTAAAGTAATCGGGCGATATGACGTAGGATTCGTGGGGTCTTTTCCCGGTTTCAACACAGGAATTTGTATACATTGATACCATTCAACTGGAAAAATTGCTTTAATCCATACATCATTATACAATTGTAATAAACATTTATACATAATTTCAGGTAGCGATTGTACCATGATAGCATTAATACCATCTTTACCTGCCGCTGTACTTTTCATTTCTTTCAACGCATTCTTTAACTCTCTCATTGTGAATTCCTCATTGAAAGGACTATCAACTTGCTCATATGAATTTACTTTCATTACTTCATTCTCAATATGTGTCCTTTTTTCTTCTTCTTTTGAATTACATATATCATTTGTTTCGATCAACTGAAACGCCATAGCAATAAGATTTGCTTTTTGTGATATATCTATTACCGGTGCCATCTTATCCATCTCAAATAAATTACTGCTAACTAGTATTCTCCTTACTTTTCTGTAATCCTTTCACTTTTTTCCAAACTTTACCCACATCCGTCGTTCGATTAAACGACTGGCAGTATTTGAGCCAGTATTTATACTTTTCTTCTCTTATAACTTTCTGAGCATACGCTTTCTTTTCTTTATACTTTACCAAATCTTCTGTCTTATAATGCCTTCCTACTCTATTTCTATACCGATTTCTCTCTCTGATCACCTGTTCACATTTCTCTGTCCACCATGGCGCTGGATCCTTTCCTTTTCTTCCACCTATATATACCTTTTTAATATTTTCTTCTGCTACCTCATTAATCAAACTTACAATCAAATTATATTTTTCTTGAATACTCATATCTTCTATCACTTGTAATATATCCAAATGCAAACATTTATCAGCAATTCTTTTCTTATATAAATTCCAATCAACATTTTTAAAAGACCACACCTTTTCATTAATTCCTGTTCCTTTTACATTAGAATATTTTCGAATCAATGAGCATTTTAAAACCAAATGATCACTACCAAAATTACTTTCCAATACTTTCCAATTTAATTCATGCGCAAACTTTTGCGAAGCAATGGTCAGATCTAAACATGACCAAAGACCCGTATGCGGGTCCAGTCTAGTTGCTGATCCATCATTTAATAAAACCAAATTATACTTTTCTAAAACTTTAACCACCACTTTTCCATTACTGTCCTCTTTTCTTCCACCCCACACTACGCTGTGGGCATTGAAATCACCGAACAATATGAAATCGGTAAAACAATTTTGAATCATATCTTCCAATTTACATATATCTAATTTTTTACATGGATTATAATAATTTATAATTGAAACTGGTCTATTAAAAGAAAATACATCTATTCGTTGATACTCTTCAGAAGATGGGGTTTGTATCTCTTGAAAAATGATAGATTTATGAATATAAATCACCAAACCGCCTCTACCTCCTGAACCTCTATTCTTAATAACAGAGTTGTAATCAGGTATATTGAAAACATTATAATCTGTAAACCAACTCTCTTGTATACATATAATATCTGGTAAATTTGTCCGTTCTTTACCTTCTATCAACTTTTTGTAAAATTCTGTTCCATGAGCATTCATGCTCTGGGCATTCCATTGAAGGATATTAAATACATGATATGTGCGACGGGAACTATCCTGTTCGCTTTGAGTATTTTGACTCATTGAAGACGTTCATGAATGAGTTCGGGTGACACATCTTGTATATCTAAGCATCGTTTGGCTGCTTCAACCACGAGTCTAATTCTGTTCGAATGAGTTGTTTCTTTATCCAGATTATTGATGATGAAAGTGACAAATGACAAAAAATCAACATTGACATTGAGAGATGACGCGGCTGGTTGTTCTGGTTCCCCTGTTTGCTCTTTTTTTTCCTCAGCAGGTTCTCTTTTTTCCGTTTGGGTTCCTTGATGTACCATAATTATTCTCTGTTTCAGAGGCGGACTTTCAACTGTATTTGATTGTGTGCTTTGGGGGGTCCTATTTTTTTCATTCTCTTGGGGTAAATTCTGTCGCTTTTTTTCACTGGCCTGTTGTGTCGTCTCTACTTGTTGTGAGGGTTGGGTGTTCGACACACTCTGTCGATTCATTTATAGACTGCTGCGACTTATATTGTTTTGCAGCTTGTGCGTACGACACCTTGTTCTCAAGTTTGAGCGTCTGTATCTCTTTAGCTTCTTTGTAGTAGATGCAGCCCTGGTAAGCCGCTGAATGTTTTTCTTTACATCTAAAGCACTTTGGGTTGTCCTTTGTTTGACATTCCTCAAAGTGGTGGTTATCACCACATCTCACACATCTTATTTTCCCCCTACACTGGCTTTTTACGTGTCCGAATTGTTGGCATTGGAAACATCGTGTGAGGGGAGCTACGTATTCATGCACTCTGTATGTTTGATACAAAAAGGTGATAGATGCGGGCATTTGTTGCGTGTCAAAAAACAGTAGCACAGAAGGTGTGGGGCCTAGTACTCCTTCGACCCTTTTTTTGAAACGCTTTACTTGCATGACTCCTTGGTCCTTCAACAATTAATGCAGCTCTTCTTCAGTAATCTGCTCATCAACTCTATGGATGACTCCTTTGCTACCCACCACTTTTGATTGTATTCTTTCAACTTTCACAGATACCCCTGCCAACTCACTCATTTCTAAGGCTTTCTTCATCTGTTTTTCGTCTTTACATACGATTTTCAGTACCCTCTTTTCTTTCACTTTGTACATTTTTTCAACTTCCCCGATTTGTTTATGTAAGTGCTGTACTAGTTTGACGGGGCTGATCTGACAAACATTTTGCTCACCTAATCCAACTATGGTTACCGCCATATTTGATCTTTGATTTTGTCCCGTTTCTGTAGTTGCCATTTTAGAAGTAGATCTATCTGTCTCATTACACACACTTTCTTTTCTAATTCTTTTTTCCTCCTGAGTCTCCACTGTGGATTTAGATCTAGGTCTAACTTTTCTCTTCCTCCTTTCTACTCTCCAGCCATTGTCTTCATCTTCGCTGTCTTCTGTTCCCTTTCCTATTTCAATATGCTTGCTAGGTCTAGGTGATATTGAACTACGCACATCCATAGCGGCCTGATGGTAGGCCTCTTCGCCGCTGGATGAGGTTTCATCTGCAAACATATTCAGATGTACTTTTGATTCATTTTTTTCCCGCCTAAAAAGGTTGCTTACTTTGTTAGTGACGGCTTTTATTAGTAGAATGGTGCAGAAGGAGTTTGCCAACAATAACAAGCTTACCTTGGCCTTCAACTAATGAGGTTAAGTAACCGAATCTTAACTGTATAAGTCCGTCCACCAATAACTCTCTCCACAAGTGCCTCAGCAGAATCAGCAAGAAGTATCCACTTTATATTGCTTCAGCTGGCTGTGGTCTGGGCTCCCAAGTTTGTTGGGTTTGATGGCACAAATCCTCAGGGCTCGGGTCGGCCGGGCATTGAAGGAGGGTTCCGATGGTCCGCAGCCGATTGTAATTTTCCCGCCAAATCTGACTACACTACGGACTACAAGTGTAGTGCGGCTGCGAAATGGGTGGCACGTGAGATGTTTTTGTTTTTGTTTTGTTTTGTTGTGTTCCAGTGCTCCCATGTCCGTGAAACAAATGTGGCAGGGTATGGAGAAACTGCATGGAAGAAGGAAGAAAGCGGTGGTTGAAAAGTTTTGAATTTCCCTCCTCATTACATCATACCCCACATCACATAGACCTACTCTCAGTTCTTTTTTGTTTGTGATGAATTGAATGAATTAGGATAATGAATTAGATTTTATTCGACTCTTCCGACCCCATTCCGGGGTATGAGAGTACAACACATAAATACAAGATAATGGTTATAACAATATCAAAGAATACATGTTTGTGATATATTACAATGATGTATATAAAATAGTCTATACCTACTAAACATATATACAGTGATATATACAAATTGGCAAGCAAGGTTAACTAATCGTATGAACCATACGACCAAACAATCGTGACATACAACTACAAAATATGTACTAGAGATCGAGTATCACTGGATGCTTAATTTTTCTACCACTACGAGTTACAATGTTTTCTTTCCTGACTACAGTACACTCAACTTGTTCAGGCTTCTGCAAATTTGCAAAATATGACATGATCAGCCTTACAAATAACACTAATCTTTTAAGCTGTCCTAAATGCGAGCATGAAAATAATCTGGACATGTGTAATGAGCAAGGACGTTTAACCAAATAATGATTGCTTAAATATAACTGCCTTTCCTTTTCAAAGAAGGGGCATACGAAAACATAGTGAAATTCATCACCCGTTTCATGCCTATCACAACAAGGGCATTGAACATCCCTTTCATCAAATGACTGTACAAATCTTCTATTATTAGCTGGCAACTGATTTGACCTACATCGAAAACGGCTCAATGAAATTCTATCCCTCTTACTCAACTGGACTAAGTACCATTCAAAGAGACTATTCGTCTTAAAAATCCTATAATTTAAACATACTCCATTAATTTTGACCAAACATTTGCCATCAAATCCTGTTTAGACATATCACTTAATCTCAGCTTCAAGGTGCTCAATATCCAGTTATTACTAAATCCTTCCCCTTTTCTTAACCATACAACACCAAGACCAGCATTGTTTAAAATTTCCTCAATATGAGATATCCACTTAGATACAAAAGTCGTGTCCTGTTGACTTATTAATCTTTGGAGTGTATAAAACCTGAATGAATATTTAGCAGAAGAACCCTTTATGATCCTCAGCCAAAAGCTAACCATACGATATTTAACAGTATTAGCCAGTCGTGTTCTCCCGGTTTCTGCATATACCATACAATCTGGTGTGAATTTATTTACACATAACAACGATTTCAAGAATTTCCTATGAAAAATTTCGATTTGACTCAAATCCATAAAATCCCAAACTTCACACCCGTACAATAGTATTGGTAACACTAACTGATCAAACAGTTCGCATTGAATATCCACAGGAAGCTTGAGTTTCTGAACCTTTAGTGACATAGAAAAAAGTGCTTTCCTTGCCTGTGTCACCTGTTTAGAAATAGCCTTCTTAAAACTTCCATTGTAATTAAATTGAATACCTAAATAAACAAAATCATCCACTACATCAAGTTTGTCTTCACCAAAACTGAACAATGGAAAGTTACGTACTTTGCCTCTTGAGAAAATCAGGACTTTAGTTTTTGTAGTATTGACACTTAACTTCCAATCTATACAATATCCATGCAATGCATTCAAAGCCAACTGAAGCTCTTCTGCACTGTCGGCTAAAATAAGAGTGTCGTCTGCATACAACAATGTATATAAATGTATGAAAAGATCCTCATTGACTTCTTTGTCTAAAATATCAACACAAACTTTTTCAAACAAAAACTGCAGTCCCTTGAAACGGCAACTCAAAAAGGATTCAAAATCATTGAGATATAATGCAAAAAGCAGAGGCGATAAATTTTCACCCTGCCGTACACCAACATTACACTGAAAGGCCTCAGAATGTTGACCATCTACTAATACACAAGATTTGGCTTGAGCATACATATTCTTTATAACTGTAAACACCTTACCATCCACCCCAGACTTCAACATTTTATGCCAAAGTGAAACCCTATCAACCATATCAAAGGCTTTCTTAAAATCAATGAATGCACAAATAAATTCGTTTGCGTTTAGACAAATATATATCAATTAAAGTTTTCAAAACAAAGGCGTGATCCATTGTAGAATATCCAGCCCGAAAGCCAGCTTGTTCTTCTCCAAGCATACCTTGATTGTTAAGGTAAGTTGTTATCCTATGATTCAAAATAGAAGTGAATAACTTCCCCAAACAGCTTAAAAGTGTTATTCCATGATAATTATCTGGGTCTGTATCCCTTCCCTTTTTCTTAAAAATTGGTACTATAGTGCCGAGACACCAGTCTTTTGGAACTAAACCACTTTCCAAAATTATATTAAAGTACATTGTAATGCAATCCAAAACACGACTTGAACAATGTTTTAAAAATTCATTTCTAATCAAATCAATACCACATGCCTTATTGTTCCTTAACTTCTGAACCATCTTAATGACTTCATCAATTACAATTGGTGCATTTAACTCATTATTACCTGCTGATCCATCCAAATCGTACTCTGGAACTGAAATTAAATTTCGAACCGAATTCAGTTTACTAAAATGACGCACAAAATCAACCAAAGGGACCTTTGCCGCACACGAGTCACGCTTACGGCCATTCAGTAACTTCCAGTACTCCCGCGGGCTATCCTTTTTAAGTATACGAAGACGATCATGCAGTGATTTACTATATGCCTTATTCTTCCTTCTCAACAATTTCTTGTAACCACTAGCAACAGTCTTAATGTCAGCCAGCATTTGCTCCTTCTCTCTCATAGGTTTCCCTTTACACTTCCGTTTAGTCCTATTCTTGAAATTAAGATAATGCAATCTAGCCTGTACACACTCATTATCAAACCATGGCTTTTGTTCTTTGCGAGGTTTCCTAGGATTACCTATGCTACGAACCTTTTCCTCACAAATACCAACTTCTTTTCCAGCATTCATGAAAATATCACCCAACAACGCACTAAAGCTATCAATATGAGCTTGTGTGGATGATCTTTCTACCACCCTCAATTCACTCAACAAGGCATGAATATTCTGATCAAGCTTTAAACTGAAATCTAGTGCCTTTTTACTATCCCACTTAAATGAAACATACTTGACATTCTTGGTTGAAATACAGAATAACTTAATTCACCGCATTAAAAATTGTCAAATATACTACTAGAAGTCACAAGACCTAGAAATTGCAAATATAAAATTCCTTCTCTTTTAGATTGTAAAAATAGCTTTTACTAAATTGTTGTACCTGATGATTCTACAATGAATTCATTCAGTTCATAAAGGGGTGGATCCAGGAATTCCGTTAAAGGGAGGCGCGGGGGGGGGGGGGGGGGCGCTGCTGAAAATATTTCTGGTGCCACTTCAGGGTTGAATCGGTTGACAAGCAAAAAAACAAACAAAAACAAAACAAAATGAAACAAAACAAAACACAAAAGGGCTTCATCGCCATTTTCTGGTGCCAGTACAATTGTTTTTATTTTTTTTTGTTTAAGAAAGATTAAAGGGGAAGGCGCGCGCCAGGTAACCACCCCCCCCCCCCCATCTGCCTCTTATACGTGTATAATGCGTAGGCCTATAGTCCTCCCTATCAGTACAATCATGCATTATTTTGTTTGTTTGTTTGTTTGTTGCTTGCATGCATGTCTGTTTGTTTTTGTAACTGATGTTTAGGCATGAATGTGTCACGCTGTTTTGCTTTCCCGATACAATTAAGCTGTATAATTTTTGGTTCCATGCCTCCTTAACGTGGGCCCAATTGTCATATTGTATATAAATTTTTAATTTTAATGATTTTCGTATTGAACGATATATATGAGAATCTATTCTGAATTGAATTGAATTGAATTAAATTGTTATATGCTCGTGTGTGTGTGTGTGTGTGTGTGTGTGTGTGTATGTGGTGTGTGTGCATGTGTTTCAACTATATCTGTTTCACAATGATTTGAAGTATAGTAGTTGTCATTGTCATTACAGCAATGTATCCCGATATAGACCTAAACAAAATATATAAATGAAGATGCACCGTCATAGTGGGGTTGCCTAAAAGCAATCTTCATCTTAACCAGGATGCTAATAGACACAGTATAAGTCACTCAAAATCTAATTTCATTTCCGAATGATCCCTAGACATAAAAAGTCATTTCAGCATAGCAGTTGTTACACTAGCCCTATAGACCTATAGAAACTGCAACATGAATCGCCAAATACTCGCAAAAATGGCAACGCTATTTTTTTTATCAAAAAGTTTATCTATTGCAGTCAAATTGTAATTCATAATGAATAATTCTGCTTACTTTTTTCTTTTACAATATATATATATATATGTATATATATATATGTATATATATTATATATAATATATCAATCCTCTCACTGTTGTTATTGTTCTTTTTTTATTCGTGCATGTATTGCATTGTTAGGCGTACCCGATATAAGGAAATATATTTCACTTTGAACATGTTGAAATCTAAAGTGAAAGACATGTGCAAAAGTGACCCTCACTTAATGAAAAAAAAAATTATCCCTTGCTCTGTGTGGCTCAATGTGCGGCTATTCATTTGTTTTGTTTTTCCGAAAAAAAAACGCGTTTTATATGTTTGTTGTTGTTGCTCTTGTGATGCGACAAGTTTGAATGTTTATCAAGTCATAATATTGTTGCCATCTCACTCGAAAAGATTTCTCATGAATTCTTATTCTTTCACGAAAAGTGGAAATTGACTTCTTTTAGTGCTTATGACGTAGTGATGCATGTATGCACAAAGCTCAAATTTTTATTTTTTGATTAATAGTATATAGGCCTACATCAGAGTAGCATGCACAGTATAACAACAGTCTTTTAGTCTTTATTCATTCGGGCTGTCTCCGAAGTTTTATATAATTATAAAACAATATCCCTCACACACACACAAACACACACACGGCCGAACACATTATATATATATATATATAATATACGCATATAGAGCTACGCAAGATTTGTTGGCAATGCATTTAAGTCTCCTTGCACCACCCCGCCCATGTTAAGTTTTAGCCCATTGCTGTCACTATTATATATATATATATATATATATATATATATATATATATATATAGTGAAAACTTCGAGCAAAGAAAATGAGTTTTCATCGGGTTTCCACCCATTTTCTTTGCTCAAAGTTTTCATTATTAGGTGATACGCTATCAGCGTATCACCTATTGTGATTGTCAAAATCTCTCTTTATTTCTTTTTATTCTTCTTTCTTTCTGGACAATTTTGTGTCATCAATATCTCAAGAATGACATTACGGAATAACATGACATTTTCAGGGAACATGTCTCATGACAAAATCTAGCCACAATAAGGTTTTCATGACAGTAACATATCTATGACGTCATCTAGGCGCCATTTTGTGATTTTCGGACCATGTTACATGATCGATCATAACTTCATATCTAAAGGTCATGTCTGTATCATTTTCGGCGGACATTAAGTTCAGGTCACGCTCTATCATACATTTTAATGCTAATTACCTAAGACATTATTACGCGCGCGTACGCGCGCGTCAAACTTTTAAAAGGCTCAAAACAACTTACCAATGGGAAATCTCGAAGTTTCAGACAATTTTAAGCGTTTCGCGCGTTCGCGTCCGTCCGCACATTTTCGCGCGTAGTGCGCGTAAGCAAACTGAAAATGCACATTTTTTGACAGATTTGGATTCCTGATACATTAAGTAACAATATCCATTGATTTCCGATCAATTTTGACCTATAACAAAGGAATGCGTTGGCGTCAAAGTTGAAATTTCGTGTGCGCGTCTTTGTGCAAATATAGCGAAAAACATGTCTTTGTTTATTTCGCCATAGCTCTTTAAAACGTCTGGTTACCCTATGTTTTTATTGCATATTACAAAAACATATGAATTGGAAATAACGTTTCAAGTATTAATATTTCCATAATTACATTATGACGTCATCATATCATCATCTGAAATCAAAAAAGTGGAATTAATTTTTTTGAGGTACTGTTTCTGACATTCATTTGCTCGTATCTCTGTTGTTTAAGCTCAATATTATCCCAAATTCAGATATGTTGTACTTTGAACATTTGCCTTTTAAGTCCATGTCATGGTTTTGAAATTTAATGACGTCATCATACTTTAAATTGTGATTAAAGGTAAAGACGCAAAATCGGACAAGTTTACGTGTTATGTCTATGGGAGGGGATCTTTTTTAAAACCATGCATTGACTTGACAACGTTTAAGCACCTTTATCTCAGCTGATTCTGCTTCATTTCCTCTGAAACTTAAGTATGTTGTAGCTGAGACAATAAGCTGCAATAATCATGCATTTTCTTCTTCGAAATCTCCTCATCAGGTTGACAATTTTGCAGTTTAAAACTGAAAATGAGAATGGAATGTGGACAAAACGATTTCCGATTCAGCTTTCACATACATAAGTTTACGTTCCTCATATTTTCTCGCCGAGACGTATGGCCGAGTGGTTAAAGGCGACGTCTCAGAGACGTGAGGTTGCGGGTTCGAACCCCACAAGATCACGAAACAAAATACTTAGCTATTTTACTTTTTTTCTTCAATTTTGTATTACATATTCGTCCATTTAGAAATCACGTTCGTATATAAACGCACCTATACACACACACAGACACACAGACACACAGACACACACCATATCCCTCTTTTTTGTGTTGGAGACCACATTGCTTCGACTGCTGCAAAATTTTGCAGGCTCACTTTGTCTAACCGATCGTAGTATGTAATGACGACGACGGAGGTGTTGTACTTTGAACATTTGTCTTTCAAGACCATGTCATTGTTTTGTACTTTGATGACGTCATCACACTGGAAATTGTGATTAAAGGCAAGGTATCAAAACCAGCCGATTATAGGCTTTATGTCTACGGCGCGTATTTTTCCCAAGTTGCCAGAAATGGCATAGCGACATCAGTCGTTACAAGGCCGCATTTCCGTCTAGCAATGCAATACATGTTCACGCGGCCACGATTGTTGAGTGGGCATTGACTTTTTCCCCCTGTAATATCCATACATTTCTTTTTTGCCTTACGATTTCCGGGGATGTCCCGTGGCCGAGTGGTTAGAGAAACGGTTTTGCATGTACGCTCAATATAACATCAAGGTGCCTATATCACATTCTTTTCTTTGTCGATCACAGATGACCGACACCTGATCACCCCAAGCGTATCACCTAACTCGTCAGCGTGACGAGTTTCATATCTCGTTAGGTGATACGCTATCAGCGTATCACCTATTGTGATTGTCAAAATCTCTCTTTATTTTTTTAGGTGATACGCTATCAGCGTATCACCTATTGTGATTGTCAAAATCTCTCTTTATTTTTTTTTATTCTTCTTTCTTTCTGGACAATTTTGTGTCGTCAATATCTCAAGAATGACATAACGAAATAACATGACATTTTCAGTCAACATGTCTCATGACAAAATCTAGCCACAATAAGGTTTTCATGACAGTAACATATCTATGACGTCATCTAGGCGCCATTTTGTGATTTTCGGACCTTGTCACATGATCGATCATAACTTCATAACTAGATGTCATTTCTGTATCATTTTCGGTGGACATGAAGTTCAGGTCACGCTCTATCTTACTTTTTAACGCTAGTTACACAGGTCATCATTACGCGCGCGTAAGCGCGCGTCAAAATTTTAAAAGGCTCAAAACGACTTCCCAATGGGAAATCTCGAAGTTTCAGACAATTTTAAGCGTTTCAAACATTTTCTCGCGTGCGCGTCCGTCCGCGCAATTCCGCGCGCAGAGCCCGTAAGCAACATGAAAATGCAATTTTTTTGACTGATTTGGATTCCTGATACTTTGAGTAACAATATCCATTGATTTCCGATCGATTTCGACCTATAACAAAGGAATGCACTGGCGTCAAAGTTGAAATTCCACGTGCGCGTCTTTCTGCAAATATAGTGAAAAAACATGTCTTTGTTTATTTCGCCATGGCTCTTTAAATCGTCCGTTGACCCTATATTTCTATTGCATATTACAAAAGTATATGAATTGTAAATAACATTCCTGGTATCAATATTGCCAGGAAAACGCGATGACGTCATCATATCGTCATTTTAGATGAAAAAAGTGGAATTGATTTTTTTGAGGTACTGTTTCTGACATTCATTTGCTCGTATCTCTGTTGTTTAAGCTCAATATTATCCCAAATTCAGATATGTTGCAGTTTGAACATTTGCCTTTCAAGTCCATGTGATGGTTTTGAAATATGATGACGTCATCACACTAGAAATTGTGATTAAAGGTAAAGACTCAAAATCAGACAAGTTTACGTGTTATGTCTATGGGAGGTGATTTTTTTTTTAAACCATGCATTGACTTGACAACGTTTAAGCACCTTTACCTCATCTGATTTTGCTCCATTTCCTCTGAAACATAAATATGTTGTAGTTTAGACAATAAGCTTTAGTAATCATGCATTTTATGTTTTCAAATCTCCTCATCAGGTTGACAATTTTGCAATTTAAAACTGAAAATGAGAATGCAATCTGTACGGAACGATTCCCAATTTTTCTTTGCAACTGTATATTGATCGAATCCACGCTGCCACTTGTGAGAAATTGAATAGCGCCATCACAAGTCGACACTGTCACAATAGTATTTACATTTAAGTTTTGCACTCGATCTTCAGGACAGCAATGTGGCATAATCTGTTAGCGCGCTGGTTCTTCATAACGCCATACCGGAAGGCGAGAGGTTCGACCCCCGCAGGACTTTTATCCGTTCTTTCTTCTTTTTTTTTCTCTCTTTTTTTTTCGGCAGTTCAGCTTTACTCCGATGTCATTTATCGTATTATTTTATCAAGTGTACGTAACCCGTGAACACGGCTGCTCTATTTCCCTTGCTTTGTATTGGAGTTTGGAGATTGGGTTTGCTTCAATAATTTTGTCACACTTAATGTTGTAAATTTTGGTCTACAGCCAGTTGGTCTAATAGACTGTTTAATATCAGTTGGTCTAATATATACCAGTTGGTCTAGTCATCATTTCGTCCAATTACTGTTTGGTCTAATTGCTATTTGTTGTTTAATATCAGTTGGTTAGATATGAATTCAAAACTCGTCTTTTAACCCTATAAAGCCCAAGGGGGGGGGGGGCACATTGTGCCCCCTACCCGATTTTCATTCGCCACTCCTTCGCCCTTAATTCAGTTTTAACCAAATTTGGTGACTTTTCTAAAAATCTTATTCCAAACATTTTGACATATGATTAAGCTATATTTGATATTGCTGGTTGCCATGGCAACAATAAAACTGACAACCATGTCAGTCAGATTTTGCATATTTTTCTGTTCCAATTCCAATTACCCATATTATAATGTATAAAATGGGCGTTTCTTGGCTGAAATTTGCTGAAGGAGCAAAATGTGAAGTAATTATGGCCCTGAAATGTTCTTCCTATTATTTCCTTTGTTTTTCTGTGACAATGCCATAAAACAGTAGATATAATAGAGGTACTTGAAAATAACAGTATTTTCCAAAGATTGCCATTCTATTTTGTGTCATTTTGATTCCTCCACCCAAGTTATACCTCTAATATCATTTGTTTATCACATTATCAATCTGCAAACTTAAAATTCCGATATTATTGGTATATGAAATATGATAACTATATGCATGTACCTATTCCTAACAATACATCACAGGTCTCATAATGTATTTCTTTATTTTGTTATGAATAGCGCCCCCATGTAGTGACCTTGAGAAATTTCGACCATAAAAAATAATGAGCTTTGACTTGCAAATCATTTGTGGCAAATATGAAAAATATTGGTCTATGATAACACATAGTGGGGATAAAGAAATTATACAGAAAAATCATGTTTTTAGCATATTTCCTATGTATTTCTTTATATTTTGGTGAATAGCGCCCTCTATGTGTCACCATGAAAAAAAAAATCAAGTATGCGTTGCCCCTTGTTACAGTGTCCCGCTTGCCACGATTCGTTTTCTCTTTCCTTTTCTCTTCATTTGTTCTTGTTATACTGTAGCAGGATATTTAGGAACGTGTTCGTTTACATAACTAACATGAATGGGAACTGAATTAATTAACTCTAGTCCAGGTGCATGGCGTCTCGCTTATCTCTTTGGAATTCCAGGTTATTGTTTGACCAAATAACGGAGTTAAAGACAGGCAGGGAAGGAAGTGACTTGATATTGCTTCATAATGAGGAATTTCGGGCAACACCTTTCCAAGTGTAGTGATTATGACGGGGTTCTCTGTCGTTTATTTTCGTCATGGCTGTTTCACTAGTTAGCCATAGGTGATATTATGTTGCTGGCATCTGGGAGAATAGAACAGATCAGTACCAAACTGGAATAGCCCTATAAGCAATGTGGTAAGCGTTCAATTTTTTGCATCATCTTTCTTCTTTAAAGTCAATCACTACTGATCGAAATACGCAATATAATATGACACGTTCCACTGGTAGTTTAGGCAAAGGGAGTTAATGCATGATGCAATGATAAATGTGCTACCATTGATTTTAGAGACGTCATTGTGGTGTGGTACTGGTGATGGTAAGGGAACCATAGATTGCTTTTAAAGTAATGAGACAATCATTGGACCTTTGCATCAAGACCGTATTCCCATCTAGAATATAATGCATGTTCGTGCGGCGTTTTTTTTTTTAATCCTGACGTGGACATTTTTTTTTCTTGTTTTTAATTTAAGAATGTTATCTAAATTTGTTTCTTTCCCCTAACATTTGTTTTTTGTTGAATATAGAGTTAGACGTTCCGTGATCGAGTAGAAGAGCAGCGATTTAGTTACAGTTTCAATGCATCTTGTTTACCATCTTCTCTGACATTAAATTGATGGTTTTTATATTTGACATTGTCTGTCTATTTGCCAGTTTATGCTCATAAACCACTGCTATAACAACTAATACATTTGCTTCACCTGTCACACGCAATGACATGGATTGCAGTTGTGCATGCAGTTTTCCTTTTGCCACCTCTCGTTTTTCTCTCCCCTTTTCCCTCACTTTGGTTTTGTTATACTGCAGATGGGAATGATTACAATAGCATAACCCAACTTAAAGTAGGAATGAGAACTGAATAAATTAACTCTGGGCCAGGTGTATATAGCGTCTCGCTCATCTCTTTGAAATTTCAGGTTGCCATTGTTCGACCAACGGAGTTGAAGACAGGCTTTATGTTGCTATAGAGGTATCTCGCGCCACATGAATGGAATGCATACGCTGTTTAGTATTAGTAATACACTTTTTCATGCCCATCCCTGCCAATAAAAGTGTGTTTGACGGGGTTCTGTGTCATTCTGCCTACGAGAAAGCAAAGTTTTATTTTCGCCATGGCTGTTTCTCTATGCGTAGCCGTGGGTGATGGGTGTTGTTGGCATCTGGGCAGTAAAGAACCGAGTATCATGCTATAATACCCCCCCCCCCCGTTAGGTTCTAAGCGTTCAATACGGTGATATATCTTTCTTCTTTATTATATCGATCACTGCTGATGGAATTACAGAATTATGTTATGACACGTTTCACTCAAAGCTTAAAAAACAAAGTTTATGCACGATACAAGTAATGGTGCATGAGTCCTATAGGCCATTGATTTTAGATGAGAAATTATGATATGCCTAAAGTAGTGGTGTCATTGATTAGGAATTAATGACACGATTAAGCACTCCTTCCACTTCTAACTGTCCCCTTTGAATGTGTGTCGATCACGTGAGATCGTCATAAATTATCATTCACGTATAAGCTTACGTTCAAAGTGTACTCTTAGTTGGAGGAGACCTATAGTTACATGGTTAAAGGTGATGTTTTGCCCTTTTCTCTTTAATTGAGGTATCACTTTCGTCCAGGATAAATCACATTCTCATGTAAACAGACTCACTTGCTCTATATCCCCTGTTTTGTATCGGAGGCTTCATTGGTTTTACTGCTGGTAAATCTCACAGGCTTGTATATAGTTGTAAGAGCTCTCTGAACTGATCATTGTGATAGCAAGATTAGAGGGAGTCATATTGGTTATGTAAATAATGGTCAAAGGTCATGTTTTAAAAGGCCACTGTTAAAGCCAGGATGGTTATAAACACTTAATTGTCATGTTTTATTTGTACGTGCCGAGGATCACTTGGACCCCGTTTACAGTGCGAGGCTCGGCCGCGTTCGGTGTAAACGCGCAAAAGGCCAAATGCGGGGCCAAAATTGGCCTCGCATTAGGCCACGCTCTGGAGGTGGTCTCGGCCGCGGCCGAGCCGCGGTCGCGCCCGGCCTTTTTCTCAGTGTAAGCGCAAACTGGGCTAAATGCGCGGCCAATTTTAGTCTGGCTTCCAAACCCTCGCCTGTACTATTTCGCTATTCAGGATATTAACTACTTCAACGTCGAAAACTAGTATAGTTTAAGGTGGTTTTGTCCTGCAAAGGATTTTCTCCTTCGACAAAGGCCTTTGCCCGAACGGCGACTTCGTCGCCACGGAATTCAGTTGGCAAAGGATCTGAAAACCAGACAATACCAAATTGCGTTTGTTTAAAAGGGTAGAGCGCCACTACGACAAAATATTGAAAGGTTCGAATCAAAAGCGCGGCCGAGCCCGGCAGTGTAAACGGACTAAATTGCGGGGCTCGGCCTCGCAATTGAGGTTGTCCTTGATTGCAGCTCGGCCGCGGCTCGGCCCAGCCCCGCACCGTAAACGGGGTCTAAGTTTATGCACTGTAAGTACTCAAAAAGTCCGTAAATCGACTTAGTCGCACACGCACAGAATTTCCACTTAGTTTGTGTGACAGAAAAACAAATGTGATCTGAATAATGTAGGCCCAAAAAAGTTCAACTAAGTATCTCATTAGAACTTCAAGGTTCTGTATTACATTCTTTTCTTTGTCGATCACGGATGACCGACATCTGATGACCCCAAGCGTATCACCTAACTCGTCTTCAGTGTGACGAGTTTCATATCTCGTTTTTTATTCTTCTTTCTTTCTGCCACATTTTGTGTCGTCAATATCTCAACAATGACATTACGGAATAACATGACATTTTCAGTCGACATGTCTCATAACAATATCTAGCCACAATAAGGTTTTCATGACAGTAACATATCTATGACGTCATCTAGGCGCCATTTTGTGATTTTCGGACCTTGTCACATGATCGATCATAACTTCATAACTAGATATCATTTCTGTATCATTTTCGGTGGACACAAAGTTCAGGTCACGCTCTATCTTACATTTTAACGCTAGTTACCCAGGTCATCATTACGCGCGCGTTTGCGCGCGTCAAAATTTTAAAAGGCTCAAAACGACTTCCCAATGGGAAATCTCGAAGTTTCAGACAATTCTAAGCGTTTCAAACATTTTCTCGCGTGCGCGTCCGTCCGCGCAATTTCGCGCGCAGAGGGCGCAACCAACATGAAAATGCAATTTTTTTGACTGATTTGGATTTCTGATACTTTGAGTAACAATATCCATTGATTTCCGATCGATTTTGACCTATAACAAAGGAATGCACTGGCGTCAAAGTTGAAATTCCGCGCGCGCGTCTTTCTGCAAATATAGTGAAAAAACATGTTTTTGTTTATGTCGCCATAGCTCTTTAAATCGTCCATTGACCCTATATTTCTATTGCATATTACAAAAGCATATGAATTGGAAATAACGTTTCAAGTACCAATATTGCCAGGAAAACTCATGACGTCATCATATCATCATCTGAAATCAAAAAAGTGGAATTAATTTTTTTGAGGTACTCTTTCTGACATTCATTTACTCGTATCTCTATTGTTTAAGCTTAATATCACCCCAAATTCAGATATGTTTTACTTTGAACATTTGCCTTTCAAGTCCATGTCATGGTTTTGAAATTTGATGACGTCATCATACTTTAAATTGTGATTAAAGGTAAAGACGCAAAATCGGACAAGTTTACGTGTTATGTCTATGGGAGGTGATTTTTTTAAAAACCATACATTGACTTGACAACGTTTAAGCACCTTTATCTCAGATGATTTTGCTTCATTTCCTCTGAAAATTAAGTATGTTGTAGCTGTGACAATAAGCTGCAGTAATCATGCATTTTATTCTTTGAAATCTCCTCATCAGGTTGACAATTTTGCAATTTAAAACTGAAAATGAGAATGGAATGCGGACGAAACGATTCCTGATTCATCTTTCACGTACATAACTTTACGTTCCTCTAATTTTCTCGTCGAGACGTATGGCCGAGTGGTTAGAGGTGTCGTCACAGAAACGTGAGGTTGCACACGTGCGGGTTCGAACCTCACAAGAGCACGAAAGAAAATAATAATTTTTTTTTTACTTTTTTTCTTCAATGGAGTACTACACCTTCGTCCATGTAGAAGTCACGTTCGCATGTAAACACACCTATACGCACACACTCACACAGTATCCCTTTGTTTATCGTTGGAGACTGCATTGCTTCGACTGCTGCAAAATATTGCAGGCTGGGCTTTTCAAGCTGATCATGGTATATTGTAACAAAATGAAATTTGTTCATATCAATTCAGTAACACAATGTAGTCGTGGTTACTTTGTGCTGATTTTATACATGTAAGAAGCTATACATTGTAAAAAAAGGTATTTGAATTGTTCCTTTAAGTCAGTCTTCTGTATTGATGATTGTTTGTCAATTAGTGGTTTTTGTGGAGTTTCAGATAATGATAAAAAGTATGTATGATAAGTGCAGCGATACTTTCTACAGTTAGTTCAAAGTTGTGTTACAGAGGTTTGATACATACATTTAGCATTGTGTTTGTGTGTCCACGTGTGTATACAGGTTGGCCATATGGCACATTCTAGACAATAAATCTTAATTAATTAGCAAACGCGATCAGCTATGGAACTGAATATGGTACTAATGTATGATGTTCATGATTCTCATTAAACTGTGACGAGTTTAAAGAGATAGCTTAACTGTGTGTAAAAATAAAGCAATAATAAGGAAATTTTAAGGGAATTTGATAACCATGCCTATAATAATTTCATACAGGTACTAATAGCTGCCTCATATTCGTGTGATTGATCGTCATGTCAATAGCAAACTGACAACGTACGATTAATATATTATACATTAAACAACTGTCTTTCAAATCCATATCGATGTTTTCTAGTTTGATGACGTCATCATACTTTAAATTGTGATAAAAGTAAAGACACAAAATCGGACAAGTTTACGTGTTATGTCTATGGGAGGTGATTTTTTTTTAAACCATGCATTGACTTGACAACGTTTAAGCACCTCTATCTCAGCTGATTTTGCTTCATTTCCTCTGAAATTTTAGTATGTTGTAGCTGAGACAATAAGCTGCAGTAATCATGCATTTTGTTCTTTGAAATCTCCTCATCAGATTGACAATTTTGCAGTTTAAAACTGAAAATGAAAATGGAATGTGGACAAAACGATTCCTCATGTATCTTTCACATACATAAGTTTACGTTCCCCATATTTTCTCGTCGAGACGTATGGCCGAGTGGCTAAAGGCGACGTCTCAGAGACGTAAGGTTGCGGGTTGGAACCCCACAAGATCACGAAACAAAATACTTAGCTATTTTACTTTTCTTTCTTCAATTTTGTATTACATATTCGTCCATGTAGAAATCACGTACGTATATAAACGCACCTATACACACACACAGACACACACACACACGCGCCATATCCCTCTTTTTTGTGTGTTGGAGACCACATTGCTTCGACTGCAGCACAATTTTGCAGGTTGACTTTGTCAAACCGATCATAGTATGTAATGACGACGACTGAGGTGTTGTACTTTGAACAATTGTCTTTCAAGACGATGTCATTGTTTTGTAATTTGATGACGTCATTACACTGAAAATTGTGATTAAAGGCAAGGTATCAAAACCAGCCGATTATAGGTTTTATTTCTGCGGGACGTATTTTTCCCAAGTTGCCAGAAATGGCATAGCGACCTCAGTCGTTACAAGGCCGCTTTTCCGTCTAGCAATGCAATAGATGTTCACACGGCCACGTTGGTTGAGTGGGCATTGACTTTCCCCCTGTTATATCTATACATTGTTTTTTTTTTTTGTCTTACCATTTCCGTGGATGACCCGTGGCCGAGTGGTTACAGAAACGGTTTCGCATGTACGCTCAATATAACTTCAAGGTGCCTATATCACATTCTTTTCTTTGTCGATCACAGATGACTGTCATCTGATGACCACAAGCGTATCACCTAACTCGTCCTCAATGTGACGAGTTTTCATGTCTCGTTATTAGGTGATACGCTATCAGCGTATCACCTATTGTGATTGTCAAAATCTCTCTTTATTAGGTGATACGCTTTTAGCGTATCACCTATTGTGTTTGTCAAAATCTTCCTTTCTTTCTTTTTAGGTGATACGCTATCAGCGTATCACCTATTGTGATTGTCAAAATCTCTCTTTATTTCTTTTTATTCTTCTTTCTTTCTGGACAATTTTGTGTCATCAATATCTCAAGAATGACATTACGGAATAACATGACATTTTCAGGGAACATGTCTCATGACAATATCTAGCCACAATAAGGTTTTCATGACAGTAACATATCTATGACGTCATCTAGGCGCCATTTTGTGATTTTCGGACCATGTTACATGATCGATCATAACTTCATAACTAAAGGTCATTTCTGTATCATTTTCGGTGGACATAAAGTTCAGGTCACGTTCTATCTTTCTTTCTCTGATCCTAATTACCTAGGACGTCATCTAGGACGCGTAAGCGCGCGTCAAACTTTTAAAAGGCTCAAAACAACTTTCCAATGGGAAATCTCGAAGTTTCAGACAAATTTAAGCGTTTCAAACGATTTTGCGCGTGCGCGTCCGTCCGCGCGTTTTCGCGTGCACAGCGCGTCAGTAACATGAAAATGCACTTTTTTTGACTGATTTGGATTCCTGATACTTTGAGTAACAATATCCATTGATTTCTGATCGTTTCTGACAAATAACAAAGCATTGCACTTGCGTCAAAGTTCAAATTTCGCCTGCGCGTCTATGTGCAAATATAGTGAAAAAACATGTCTTTGTTTATTTCGCCATAGCTCTTTAAAACGTCTGGTTACCCTATGTTTTTATTGCATATTACAAAAGCATATAAATTGGACATAACGTTTCAAGTATCATTATTTCCATAAAACATTATGACGTCATCACATCGTCATCTGAAATAAAAAAAGTGGAATTAATTTTTTTAAGGTACTGTTTCTGAGATTCATTTGCTCGTATCTCTGTTGTTTAAGCTAAATATTATCCCAAATTCAGATATGTTGTACTTTGAACATTTGCCTTTCAAGTCCATGTCATAGTTTTGAAATTTGATGACGTCATCGTGCTTTAAATTGTGTTTAAAGGTAAAGATGCAAAATCGTACAAGTTTACGTGTTATGTCTATGGGAGGTGATTTTTTTAGAAACCATGCATTGACTTGACAACGTTTAAGCACCTTTATCTCAGCTGATTTTGCTTCATTTCCTTTGAAACTTAAGTATGTTGTAGATGTGACAATAAGTTGCAGTAATCATGCATTTTATTCTTTGAAATCTCCTCATGAGGTTGACAATTTTGCAATTTAAAACTGAAAATGAGAATGGAATGCGGACCAAACGATTCCTGATTCATCTTTCACGTACATAAGTTTACGTTCCTCTAATTTTCTCGTCGAGACGTATGGCCGAGTGGTTAGAGGCGTCGTCTTAGAAACGTGAGGTTGCACACGTACGGGTTCGATCCTCACAAGAGCACGAAAGAATATAATTTTTATTTTTACTTTTTTTCTTCAATGGAGTACCACACCTTCGTCCATGTAGAAATCACGTTTGCATGTAAACACACCTATACGCACACACTCACACAGTATACCTTTGTTTTGCGTTGGAGACTGCATTACTTCGACTGCTGCAAAACTTTGCAGGCTGGGCTTTCAAACTGATATAGTATATTGTAATAAAATGAAATTTGTTCATATCAATTCAGTAACACAATGTAGTCGTGGTTACTTTGTGCTGATTTATACATGTAACAAGCTATACATTGTAAAAAAGGTATTCAGTCTTCTGTATTGATGATTATTTGTCAATTAGTGGTTTTTGTGGAGTTTCAGATAGTGATAAAAAGTATGGATGATAAGTGCAGCGATACTTCCTACAGTTAGTTCAAAGTTGTGTTACAGATGTTTGATACATACATTTAGCATTGTGTGTGTATATATACGTGTGTATACAGGTTGGCCATATGACACATTCTAGACAATTAATCTTAATTGATTAGCAAACGTTATCAGCTATGGAATTGAATATGGTACTAATGTATGATGTTAATGATTCTAATTAAACTGTGACGAGTTTAAAGGGATAGCATAACTGTGTGTAAAAATAAGGCAACTATAAGGAAATTTTAGGGCAATTTGATAACCATGCCTATAATAATTTCATACAGGTACTAATGCCTGCCTCATATTCGTGTGATAGATTGTCATGTCAATAGCAAACTGACAACGTACGATGAATGTGTTATACATTGAACAACTGTCTTTCAAGTCCATAACGTTCCTCATATTTTCCCGTCGAGACGTGTGGCCGAGTAGTTAAAGGCGACGTCTCAGAGACGTGAGGTTGCGGGTTCGAACCCCACAAGATCACGAAACAAAATACTTAGCTACTTTACTGTTTTTTTTCTTCAATTTTGTATTACATATTCGTCCATGTAGAAATCACGTTCGTATATAAACGCACCTATACACACACACAGACACACACACACGCCATATCCCTCTTTTTTTGTGTGTTGGAGACCACATTGCTTCGACTGCAGCAAATTTTGCAGGTTGACTTTGTCAAACCGATCATAGTATGTAATGACGACGACGGAGGTGTTGTACTTTGAACAATTGTCTTTCAAGACCATGTCATTGTTTTGTACTTTGATGACGTCATCACACTGAAAATTGTGATTAAAGGCAAGGTATCAAAACCAGCCGATTATAGGCTTTATGTCTACGGCGCGTATTTTTCCCAAGTTGCCAGAAATGGCATAGCGACATCAGTCGTTACAAGACCGCATTTCCGTCTAGCAATGCAATACATGTACACGCGGCCACGATTGTTGAGTGGGCATTGACTTTTTCCCCATGTAATATCCATATATTTCTTTTTTGCCTTGCCATTTCCGTGGATGACCCGTGGCCGAGTGGTTAGAGAAACGGTTTTGCATGCACGCTCAATATAACTTCAAGGTGCCTATATCACATTCTTTTCTTTGTCGAACACAGATGACCGACACCTGATGACCCCAAGCGTATCACCTAACTCGTCAGCGTGACGAGTTTCATATCTCGTTTCTTTTTATTCTTCTTTCTTTCTGGACAATTTTGTGTCATCAATATCTCAAGAATGACATTACGGAATAACATGACATTTTCAGGGAACATGTCTCATGACAATATCTAGCCACAATAAGGTTTTCATGACAGTAACATATCTATGACGTCGTCTAGGCGCCATTTTGTGATTTTTGGACCATGTTACATGATCGATCATAACTTCATAACTAAAGGTCATTTCTGTATCATTTTTTGTGGACATAAAGTTCAGGTCACGTTCTATCTTACTTCTTTTGATGCTAATTACCTAGGACATCATTAAGTGCGCGTAAGCGCGCGTCAAAATTTTAAAAGGCTCAAAACAACTTTCCAATGGGAAATCTCGAAGTTTCAGACAATTTTATGCGTTTCAAACAATTTTGCGCGTGCGCGTCCGTCCGCGCATTTTCGCGCGCACAGCGCGTCAGCAACATGAAAATACACTTTTTTTGACAGATTTGGATTCCTGATACTTTGAGCAACAATATCCATTGATTTCTAATCGATTCCTACAAATAACAAAGCAATGCACTTGCGTCAAAGTTCAAATTTCGCCTGCGCGTCTATGTGCAAATATAGTGAAAAAACATGTCTTTGTTTATTTCGCCATAGCTCTTTAAAACGTCAGGTGACCCTATGTTTTTATTGCATATTACAAAAGCATATAAATTGGACATGACGTTTCAAGTATCATTATTTCCATAATTACATTATGACGTCATCATATCGTCATCTGAAATCAAAAAAGTGGAATTAATTTTTTTGAGGTACTGTTTCTGACATTCATTTGCTCGTATCTCTGTTGTTTAAGCTCAATATTATCCCAAATTCAGATATGTTGTACTTTGAACATTTGCCTTTCAAGTCCATGTCATGGTTTTGAAATTTGATGACGTCATCATGCTTTAAATTGTGTTTAAAGGTAAAGACGCAAAATCGGACAAGTTTACGTGTTATGTCTATGGGAGGTGATTTTTTTAGAAACCATGCATTGACTTGACAACGTTTAAGCACCTTTATCTCAGCTGATTTTGCTTCATTTCCTCTGAAACTTATTTATGTTGTAGCTGTGACAATAAGCTGCAGTAATCATGCATTTTATTCTTTGAAATCTCCTCATGAGGTTGACAATTTTGCAATTTAAAACTGAAAATGAGAATGGAATGCGGACCAAACGATTCCTGATTCATCTTTCACGTACATAAGCTTACGTTCCTCTAATTTTCTCGTCGAGACGTATGGTCGAGTGGTTAGAGGCGTCGTCTTAGAAACGTGAGGTTGCACACGTACGGGTTCGATCCTCACAAGAGCACGAAAGAAAATAATATATTTTTTTTACTTTTTTTCTTCAATAGAGTACTACACCTTCGTCCATGTAGAAATCACGTTTGCATGTAAACACACCTATGCGCACACACTCACACAGTATACCTTTGTTTTGCGTTGGAGACTGCATTACTTCGACTGCTGCAAAATTATAGTTTTGCAGGTTGGGCTTTTCAAACTGATATAGTATACTGTCACAACATGAAATTTGTTCATATTAATTCAGTAACACAATGTAGTCGTGGTTACTTTGTGCTGATTTATACATGTAACAAGCTATACATTGTAAAAAAGGTATTCAGTCTTCTGTATTGATGATTATTTGTCAATTAGTGGTTTTTGTGGAGTTTCAGATAGTGATAAAAAGTATGGATGATAAGTGCAGCGATAATTCCTATAGTTAGTTCAAAGCTGTGTTACAGATGTTTGATACATACATTTAGCATTGTGTGTGTGTATATACGTGTGTATACAGGTTGGCCATATGACACATGCTAGACAATTACTCTTAATTGATTAGCAAACGTGATCAGCTATGGAACTGAATATGGTACTAATGTATGATGTTAATGATTCTGATTAAACTGTGACGAGTTTAAAGGGATAGCGTAACTGTGTGTAAAAATAAGGCAATTATAAGGATATTTTAGGGCAATTTGATAACCATGCCTATAATAATTTCATACAGGTACTAATGCCTGCCTCATATTCAAATGATAGATCGTCATGTCAATAGCAAACTGACAACGTACGATGAATGTGTTATATATTGAACAACTGTCTTTCAAGTCCATAACGTTCCCCATATTTTCCCGTCGAGACGTGTCGCCGAGTGGTTAAAGGCGACGTCTCAGAGACGTGAGGTTGCGGGTTCGAACCCCACAAGATCACGAAACAAAATAATTAGCTACTTTACTGTTTTTTTTTTCTTCAATTTTGTATTACATATTCGTCCATGTAGAAATCACGTTCGTATATAAACGCACCTATACACACACACAGACACACACACACGCCATATCCCTCTTTTTTGTGTGTTGGAGACCACATTGCTTCGACTGCAGCAACATTTTGCAGGTTGACTTTGTCAAACCGATCATAGTATGTAATGACGACGACTGAGGTGTTGTACTTTGAACAATTTTCTTTCAAGACCATGTCATTGTTTTGTAATTTGATGACGTCATTACACTGAAAATTGTGATTAAAGGCAAGGTATCAAAACCAGCCGATTATAGGTTTTATGTCTGCGGGACGTATTTTTCCCAAGTTGCCAGAAATGGCATAGCGACCTCAGTCGTTACAAGGCCGCTTTTCCGTCTAGCAATGCAATAGATGTTCACACGGCCACGTTAGTTGAGTGGGCATTGACTTTCCCCCCGTTATATCTATACATTGTTGTTGTTTTTTTGTCTTACCATTTCCGTGGATGACCCGTGGTCGAGTGGTTACAGATACGGTTTCGCATGCACGCTCAATATAACTTCAAGGTGCCTATATCACATTCTTTTCTTTGTCGATCACAGATGACTGTCATCTCATGACCACAAGCGTATCACCTAACTCGTCCTCAATGTGACGAGTTTTCATGTCTCGTTCTTCTTTCTTTCTGGCACATTTTGTGTCGTGAATATCTCAACATTGACATGACGGCATAACATGACATTTTCAGTCAACATGTCTCATGACAATATCTAGCCACAATAAGGTTTTCATGACAGTAACATATCTATGACGTCATCTAGGCGCCATTTTGTGATTTTTGGACCATGTTACATGATCGATCATAACTTCATAACTGAAGGTCGTTTCTGTATCATTTTCGTTGGACATAAAGTTCAGGTCACGCTCTATCTTACTTTTTAATGCTAATTACTTAGGACTTCATTACGCGCGCATTAGCGCGCGTCAAAGTTTTTAAATGCTTAAAACGACTTCCCAATGGGAAATCTCGAAGTTTCAGACAATTTTAAGCGTTCCGCGCGTTCGCGTCCGTCCGCGCATTTCCGCGCGCAGTGCGCGTAAGCAACATGAAAATGCACATTTTTTGACAGATTTGGATTCCTGATACATTAAGTAACAATATCCATTGATTTCCGATCAATTTCGACCTATAACAAAGGAATGCGCTGGCGTCAAAGTTGAAATTTCGTGTGCGCGTCTATGTGGAAATATAGCGAAAAACATGTCTTTGTTTATTTCGCCATAGCTCTTTAAAACGTCGGGTGACCCTATGTTTTTATTGCATATTACAAAAGCATATGAATTGAAAATAACGTTTCAAGTATCAATATTTCCCTAAATACATTATGACGTCATCATATCATCATCTGAAATCAAAAAAGTGGAATTAATTTTTTTGAGGTACTGTTTCTGACATTCATTTGCTCGTATCTCTGTTGTTTAAGCTCAATATTATCCCAAATTCAGATATGTTGTACTTTGAACATTTGCCTTTCAGGTCCAAGTCATGGTTTTGAAATTTGATGACGTCATCATACCCTAAATTGTGATTAAAGGTAGAGATGCAAAATCGGACAAGTTTACGTGTTATGTCTATGGGAGGTGATTTTTTTTAAAACCATGCATTGACTTGACAACGTTTAAGCACCTTTATCTCAGCTGATTTTGCTTCATTTCCTCTGAAACTTAAGTATGTTGTAGCTGAGACAATAAGCTTTAGTAATCATGCATTTTATTTTTTGAAATCTCATCATCAGGTTGACAATTTTGCAGTTTAAAACTGAAAATGAGAATGGAATGTGGACAAAACGATTCCCGAGTCAGCTTTCACATACATAAGTTAACGTTCCTCATATTTTCTCGCCGAGACGTATGGCCGAGTGGTTAAAGGCGACGTCTCAGAGACGTGAGGTTGCGGGTTCGAACCCCACAAGATCACGAAACAAAATACTTAGCTATTTTACTTTTTTTCTTCAATTTTGTATTACATATTCGTCCATGTAGAAATCACGTTCGTATATAAACGCACCTATACACACACAGACACACAGACACACACCATATCCCTCTTTTTTGTGTTGGAGACCACATTGCTTCGACTGCTGCAAAATTTTGCAGGCTGACTTTGTCAAACCGATCATAGTATGTAATGACGACGACGGAGGTGTTGTACTTTGAACAATTGTCTTTCAAGACCATGTCATTGTTTTGTACTTTGATGACGTCATCACACTGAAAATTGTGATTAAAGGCAAGGTATCAAAACCAGCCGATTATAGGCTTTATGTCTACGGCGCGTATTTTTCCCAAGTTGCCAGAAATGGCATAGCGACATCAGTCGTTACAAGGCCGCATTTCCGTCTAGCAATGCAATACATGTTCACGCGGCCACGATTGTTGAGTGGGCATTGACTTTTCCCCCCTGTAATATCTATACATTTCTTTTTTGCCTTACCATTTCCGGGGATGTCCCGTGGCCGAGTGGTTAGAGAAACGGTTTTGCATGCAAGCTCAATATAACTTCAAGGTGCCTATATCACATTCTTTTCTTTGTCGATCACAGATGACCGACACCTGATGACCCCAAGCGTATCACCTAACTCGTCAGCGTGACGAGTTTCATATCTTTTTTTATTAGGTGATACGCTATCAGCGTATCACCTATTGTGATTGTCAAAATTTCTCTTTTTAGGTGATACGCTATCAGCGTATCACCTATTGTGATTGCCAAAATTTCTCTTTTTAGGTGATACGCTTTTAGCGTATCACCTATTGTGTTTGTCAAAATCTTCCTTTCTTTCTTTTTATTAGGTGATACGCTATCAGCGTATCACCTATTGTGATTGTCAAAATCTCTCTTTATTTCTTTTTAGGTGATACGCTATCAGCGTATCACCTATTGTGATTGTCAAAATCTCTCTTTATTAGGTGATACGCTATCAGCGTATCACCTATTGTGATTGTCAAAATCTCTCTTTATTTCTTTTTATTCTTCTTTCTTTCTGGACAATTTTGTGTCATCAATATCTCAAGAATGACATTACGGAATAACATGACATTTTCAGGGAACATGTCTCATGACAAAATCTAGCCACAATAAGGTTTTCATGACAGTAACATATCTATGACGTCATCTAGGCGCCATTTTGTGATTTTCGGACCATGTTACATGATCGATCATAACTTCATATCTAAAGGTCATGTCTGTATCATTTTCGGCGGACATTAAGTTCAGGTCACGCTCTATCATACATTTTAATGCTAATTACCTAAGACATTATTACGCGCGCGTACGCGCGCGTCAAACTTTTAAAAGGCTCAAAACAACTTACCAATGGGAAATCTCGAAGTTTCAGACAATTTTAAGCGTTTCGCGCGTTCGCGTCCGTCCGCACATTTTCGCGCGTAGTGCGCGTAAGCAAACTGAAAATGCACATTTTTTGACAGATTTGGATTCCTGATACATTAAGTAACAATATCCATTGATTTCCGATCAATTTTGACCTATAACAAAGGAATGCGTTGGCGTCAAAGTTGAAATTTCGTGTGCGCGTCTTTGTGCAAATATAGCGAAAAACATGTCTTTGTTTATTTCGCCATAGCTCTTTAAAACGTCTGGTTACCCTATGTTTTTATTGCATATTACAAAAACATATGAATTGGAAATAACGTTTCAAGTATTAATATTTCCATAATTACATTATGACGTCATCATATCATCATCTGAAATCAAAAAAGTGGAATTAATTTTTTTGAGGTACTGTTTCTGACATTCATTTGCTCGTATCTCTGTTGTTTAAGCTCAATATTATCCCAAATTCAGATATGTTGTACTTTGAACAATTGCCTTTCAAGTCCAAGTCATGGTTTTGAAATTTGATGACGTCATCATACCTTAAATTGTGATTAAAGGTAAAGATGCAAAATCGGACAAGTTTACGTGTAATGTCTATGGGAGGTGATTTTTTTTAAACCATGCATTGACTTGACAACGTTTAAGCACATTTATCTCAGCTGATTTTGCTTCATTTCCTCTGAAACTTAAGTATGTTGTAGCTGAGACAATAAGCTTCAGTAATCATGCATTTTATTTTTTGAAATCTCATCATCAGGTTGACAATTTTGCAGTTTAAAACTGAAAATGAGAATGGAATGTGGACAAAACGATTCCCGATTCAGCTTTCACATACATAAGTTTACGTTCCTCATATTTTCTCGCCGAGACGTATGGCCGAGTGGTTAAAGGCGACGTCTCAGAGACGTGAAGTTGCGGGTTCGAACCCCACAAGATCACGAAACAAAATACTTAGCTATTTTACTTTTTTTTTCAATTTTGTATTACATATTCGTCCATGTAGAAATCACGTTCGTATATAAATGCACCTATACACACACACAGACACACAGACACACACCATATCCCTCTTTTTTGTGTTGGAGACCACATTGCGTCGACTGCTGCAAAATTTTGCAGGCTGACTTTGTCAAACCGATCATAGTATGTAATGACGACGACTGAGGTGTTGTACTTTGAACAATTGTCTTTCAAGACCATGTCATTGTTTTGTACTTTGATGACGTCATCACATTGAAAATTGTGATTAAAGGCAAGGTATCAAAACCAGCCGATTATAGGCTTTATGTCTACGGCGCGTATTTTTCCCAAGTTGCCAGAAATGGCATAGCGACATCAGTCGTTACAAGGCCGCATTTCCGTCTAGCAATGCAATACATGTTCACGCGGCCACGATTGTTGAGTGGGCATTGACTTTTCCCCCTGTAATATCTATACATTTCTTTTTTCCCTTACCATTTCCGGGGATGTCCCGTGGCCGAGTGGTTAGAGAAACGGTTTTGCATGCACGCTCAATATAACTTCAAGGTGCCTATATCACATTCTTTTCTTTGTCGATCACAGATGACCGACACCTGATGACCCCAAGCGTATCACCTAACTCGTCAGCGTGACGAGTTTCATATCTCGTTTCTTTTTATTCTTCTTTCTTTCTGGACAATTTTGTGTCATCAATATCTCAAGAATGACATTACGGAATAACATGACATTTTCAGGGAACATGTCTCATGACAATATCTAGCCACAATAAGGTTTTCATGACAGTAACATATCTATGACGTCGTCTAGGCGCCATTTTGTGATTTTTGGACCATGTTACATGATCGATCATAACTTCATAACTAAAGGTCATTTCTGTATCATTTTTTGTGGACATAAAGTTCAGGTCACGTTCTATCTTACTTCTTTTGATGCTAATTACCTAGGACATCATTAAGTGCGCGTAAGCGCGCGTCAAAATTTTAAAAGGCTCAAAACAACTTTCCAATGGGAAATCTCGAAGTTTCAGACAATTTTATGCGTTTCAAACAATTTTGCGCGTGCGCGTCCGTCCGCGCATTTTCGCGCGCACAGCGCGTCAGCAACATGAAAATACACTTTTTTTGACAGATTTGGATTCCTGATACTTTGAGCAACAATATCCATTGATTTCTAATCGATTCCTACAAATAACAAAGCAATGCACTTGCGTCAAAGTTCAAATTTCGCCTGCGCGTCTATGTGCAAATATAGTGAAAAAACATGTCTTTGTTTATTTCGCCATAGCTCTTTAAAACGTCAGGTGACCCTATGTTTTTATTGCATATTACAAAAGCATATAAATTGGACATGACGTTTCAAGTATCATTATTTCCATAATTACATTATGACGTCATCATATCGTCATCTGAAATCAAAAAAGTGGAATTAATTTTTTTGAGGTACTGTTTCTGACATTCATTTGCTCGTATCTCTGTTGTTTAAGCTCAATATTATCCCAAATTCAGATATGTTGTACTTTGAACATTTGCCTTTCAAGTCCATGTCATGGTTTTGAAATTTGATGACGTCATCATGCTTTAAATTGTGTTTAAAGGTAAAGACGCAAAATCGGACAAGTTTACGTGTTATGTCTATGGGAGGTGATTTTTTTAGAAACCATGCATTGACTTGACAACGTTTAAGCACCTTTATCTCAGCTGATTTTGCTTCATTTCCTCTGAAACTTATTTATGTTGTAGCTGTGACAATAAGCTGCAGTAATCATGCATTTTATTCTTTGAAATCTCCTCATGAGGTTGACAATTTTGCAATTTAAAACTGAAAATGAGAATGGAATGCGGACCAAACGATTCCTGATTCATCTTTCACGTACATAAGCTTACGTTCCTCTAATTTTCTCGTCGAGACGTATGGTCGAGTGGTTAGAGGCGTCGTCTTAGAAACGTGAGGTTGCACACGTACGGGTTCGATCCTCACAAGAGCACGAAAGAAAATAATATATTTTTTTTACTTTTTTTCTTCAATAGAGTACTACACCTTCGTCCATGTAGAAATCACGTTTGCATGTAAACACACCTATACGCACACACTCACACAGTATACCTTTGTTTTGCGTTGGAGACTGCATTACTTCGACTGCTGCAAAATTATAGTTTTGCAGGTTGGGCTTTTCAAACTGATATAGTATACTGTCACAACATGAAATTTGTTCATATTAATTCAGTAACACAATGTAGTCGTGGTTACTTTGTGCTGATTTATACATGTAACAAGCTATACATTGTAAAAAAGGTATTCAGTCTTCTGTATTGATGATTATTTGTCAATTAGTGGTTTTTGTGGAGTTTCAGATAGTGATAAAAAGTATGGATGATAAGTGCAGCGATAATTCCTATAGTTAGTTCAAAGCTGTGTTACAGATGTTTGATACATACATTTAGCATTGTGTGTGTGTATATACGTGTGTATACAGGTTGGCCATATGACACATGCTAGACAATTACTCTTAATTGATTAGCAAACGTGATCAGCTATGGAACTGAATATGGTACTAATGTATGATGTTAATGATTCTGATTAAACTGTGACGAGTTTAAAGGGATAGCGTAACTGTGTGTAAAAATAAGGCAATTATAAGGATATTTTAGGGCAATTTGATAACCATGCCTATAATAATTTCATACAGGTACTAATGCCTGCCTCATATTCAAATGATAGATCGTCATGTCAATAGCAAACTGACAACGTACGATGAATGTGTTATATATTGAACAACTGTCTTTCAAGTCCATAACGTTCCCCATATTTTCCCGTCGAGACGTGTCGCCGAGTGGTTAAAGGCGACGTCTCAGAGACGTGAGGTTGCGGGTTCGAACCCCACAAGATCACGAAACAAAATAATTAGCTACTTTACTGTTTTTTTTTTCTTCAATTTTGTATTACATATTCGTCCATGTAGAAATCACGTTCGTATATAAACGCACCTATACACACACACAGACACACACACACGCCATATCCCTCTTTTTTGTGTGTTGGAGACCACATTGCTTCGACTGCAGCAACATTTTGCAGGTTGACTTTGTCAAACCGATCATAGTATGTAATGACGACGACTGAGGTGTTGTACTTTGAACAATTTTCTTTCAAGACCATGTCATTGTTTTGTAATTTGATGACGTCATTACACTGAAAATTGTGATTAAAGGCAAGGTATCAAAACCAGCCGATTATAGGTTTTATGTCTGCGGGACGTATTTTTCCCAAGTTGCCAGAAATGGCATAGCGACCTCAGTCGTTACAAGGCCGCTTTTCCGTCTAGCAATGCAATAGATGTTCACACGGCCACGTTAGTTGAGTGGGCATTGACTTTCCCCCCGTTATATCTATACATTGTTGTTGTTTTTTTGTCTTACCATTTCCGTGGATGACCCGTGGTCGAGTGGTTACAGATACGGTTTCGCATGCACGCTCAATATAACTTCAAGGTGCCTATATCACATTCTTTTCTTTGTCGATCACAGATGACTGTCATCTGATGACCACAAGCGTATCACCTAACTCGTCCTCAATGTGACGAGTTTTCATGTCTCGTTATTCTTCTTTCTTTCTGGACAATTTTGTGTCATCAATATCTCAAGAATGACATTACGGAATAACATGACATTTTCAGGGAACATGTCTCATGACAATATCTAGCCACAATAAGGTTTTCATGACAGTAACATATCTATGACGTCATCTAGGCGCCATTTTGTGATTTTCGGACCATGTTACATGATCGATCATAACTTCATAACTAAAGGTCATTTCTGTATCATTTTCGGTGGACATAAAGTTCAGGTCACGTTCTATCTTTCTTTCTCTGATCCTAATTACCTAGGACGTCATCTAGGACGCGTAAGCGCGCGTCAAACTTTTAAAAGGCTCAAAACAACTTTCCAATGGGAAATCTCGAAGTTTCAGACAAATTTAAGCGTTTCAAACGATTTTGCGCGTGCGCGTCCGTCCGCGCGTTTTCGCGTGCACAGCGCGTCAGTAACATGAAAATGCACTTTTTTTGACTGATTTGGATTCCTGATACTTTGAGTAACAATATCCATTGATTTCTGATCGTTTCTGACAAATAACAAAGCATTGCACTTGCGTCAAAGTTCAAATTTCGCCTGCGCGTCTATGTGCAAATATAGTGAAAAAACATGTCTTTGTTTATTTCGCCATAGCTCTTTAAAACGTCTGGTTACCCTATGTTTTTATTGCATATTACAAAAGCATATAAATTGGACATAACGTTTCAAGTATCATTATTTCCATAAAACATTATGACGTCATCACATCGTCATCTGAAATCAAAAAAGTGGAATTAATTTTTTTAAGGTACTGTTTCTGAGATTCATTTGCTCGTATCTCTGTTGTTTAAGCTAAATATTATCCCAAATTCAGATATGTTGTACTTTGAACATTTGCCTTTCAAGTCCATGTCATAGTTTTGAAATTTGATGACGTCATCATGCTTTAAATTGTGTTTAAAGGTAAAGATGCAAAATCGTACAAGTTTACGTGTTATGTCTATGGGAGGTGATTTTTTTAGAAACCATGCATTGACTTGACAACGTTTAAGCACCTTTATCTCAGCTGATTTTGCTTCATTTCCTTTGAAACTTAAGTATGTTGTAGATGTGACAATAAGCTGTAGTAATCATGCATTTTATTCTTTGAAATCTCCTCATGAGGTTGACAATTTTGCAATTTAAAACTGAAAATGAGAATGGAATGCGGACCAAACGATTCCTGATTCATCTTTCACGTACATAAGTTTACGTTCCTCTAATTTTCTCGTCGAGACGTATGGCCGAGTGGTTAGAGGCGTCGTCTTAGAAACGTGAGGTTGCACACGTACGGGTTCGATCCTCACAAGAGCACGAAAGAATATAATTTTTATTTTTACTTTTTTTCTTCAATGGAGTACCACACCTTCGTCCATGTAGAAATCACGTTTGCATGTAAACACACCTATACGCACACACTCACACAGTATACCTTTGTTTTGCGTTGGAGACTGCATTACTTCGACTGCTGCAAAACTTTGCAGGCTGGGCTTTCAAACTGATATAGTATATTGTAATAAAATGAAATTTGTTCATATCAATTCAGTAACACAATGTAGTCGTGGTTACTTTGTGCTGATTTATACATGTAACAAGCTATACATTGTAAAAAAGGTATTCAGTCTTCTGTATTGATGATTATTTGTCAATTAGTGGTTTTTGTGGAGTTTCAGATAGTGATAAAAAGTATGGATGATAAGTGCAGCGATACTTCCTACAGTTAGTTCAAAGTTGTGTTACAGATGTTTGATACATACATTTAGCATTGTGTGTGTATATATACGTGTGTATACAGGTTGGCCATATGACACATTCTAGACAATTAATCTTAATTGATTAGCAAACGTTATCAGCTATGGAATTGAATATGGTACTAATGTATGATGTTAATGATTCTAATTAAACTGTGACGAGTTTAAAGGGATAGCATAACTGTGTGTAAAAATAAGGCAACTATAAGGAAATTTTAGGGCAATTTGATAACCATGCCTATAATAATTTCATACAGGTACTAATGCCTGCCTCATATTCGTGTGATAGATTGTCATGTCAATAGCAAACTGACAACGTACGATGAATGTGTTATACATTGAACAACTGTCTTTCAAGTCCATAACGTTCCTCATATTTTCCCGTCGAGACGTGTGGCCGAGTAGTTAAAGGCGACGTCTCAGAGACGTGAGGTTGCGGGTTCGAACCCCACAAGATCACGAAACAAAATACTTAGCTACTTTACTGTTTTTTTTCTTCAATTTTGTATTACATATTCGTCCATGTAGAAATCACGTTCGTATATAAACGCACCTATACACACACACAGACACACACACACGCCATATCCCTCTTTTTTTGTGTGTTGGAGACCACATTGCTTCGACTGCAGCAAATTTTGCAGGTTGACTTTGTCAAACCGATCATAGTATGTAATGACGACGACTGAGGTGTTGTACTTTGAACAATTGTCTTTCAAGACGATGTCATTGTTTTGTAATTTGATGACGTCATTACACTGAAAATTGTGATTAAAGGCAAGGTATCAAAACCAGCCGATTATAGGTTTTATGTCTGCGGGACGTATTTTTCCCAAGTTGCCAGAAATGGCATAGCGACCTCAGTCGTTACAAGGCCGCTTTTCCGTCTAGCAATGCAATACATGTTCACGCGGCCACGATTGTTGAGTGGGCATTGACTTTTTCCCCCTGTAATATCTATACATTTCTTTTTTGCCTTACCATTTCCGGGGATGTCCCGTGGCCGAGTGGTTAGAGAAACGGTTTTGCATGCACGCTCAATATAACTTCAAGGTGCCTATATCACATTCTTTTCTTTGTCGATCACAGATGACCGACACCTGATGACCCCAAGCGTATCACCTAACTCGTCAGCGTGACGAGTTTCATATCTCGTTCTTCTTTCTTTCTGGCACATTTTGTGTCGTGAATATCTCAACATTGACATGACGGAATAACATGACATTTTCAGTCAACATGTCTCAGGTCAATATCTAGCCACAATAAGGTTTTCATGACAGTAACGTATCTATGACGTCATCTAGGCGCCATTTTGTGATTTTCGGACATGTTACATGATCGATCATAACTTCATAACTAAAGGACATTTCTGTATCATATTCGGTGGACATAAAGTTCAGGTCACGCTCTATCTTACTTTTTAATGCTAATTACCTAGGACATCATTACGCGCGCGTAAGCGCGCGTCAAAGTTTTTAAATGCTTAAAACGACTTCCCAATGGGAAATCTCGAAGTTTCAGACAATTTTAAGCGTTCCGCGCGTTCGCGTCCGTCCGCGCATTTCCGCGCGCAGTGCGCGTAAGCAACATGAAAGTGCACATTTCTTGACAGATTTGGATTCCTGATACCTTAAGTAACAATATCCATTGATTTCCGATCAATTTCGACCTATAACAAAGGAATGCGCTGGCGTCAAAGTTGAAATTTCTTGTGCGCGTCTATGTGGAAATATAGCGAAAAACATGTCTTTGTTTATTTCGCCATAGCTCTTTAAAACGTCAGGTGACCCTCTGTTTTTATTGCATATTACAAAAGCATATGAATTGAAAATAACGTTTCAAGTATCAATATTTCCCTAAATACATTATGACGTCATCATATCATCATCTGAAATCAAAAAAGTGGAATTAATTTTTTGAGGTACTGTTTCTGACATTCATTTGCTCGTATCTCTCTTGTTTAAGCTCAATATTATCCCAAATTCAGATATGTTGTACTTTGAACAATTGCCGTTCAAGTCCAAGTCATGGTTTTGAAATTTGATGACGTCATCATACCTTAAATTGTGATTAAAGGTAAAGACGCAAAATCGGACAAGTTTACGTGTAATGTCTATGGGAGGTGATTTTTTTTTAAACCATGCATTGACTTGACAACGTTTAAGCACATTTATCTCAGCTGATTTTGCTTCATTTCCTCTGAAACTTAAGTATGTTGTAGCTGAGACAATAAGCTTCAGTAATCATGCATTTTATTTTTTGAAATCTCATCATCAGGTTGACAATTTTGCAGTTTAAAACTGAGAATGAGAATGGAATGTGGACAAAACGATTCCCGAGTCAGCTTTCACATACATAAGTTTACGTTCCTCATATTTTCTCGCCGAGACGTATGGCCGAGTGGTTAAAGGCGACGTCTCAGAGACGTGAAGTTGCGGGTTCGAACCCCACAATATCACGAAACAAAATACTTAGCTATTTTACTTTTTTTTTCAATTTTGTATCACATATTCGTCCATGTAGAAATCACGTTCGTATATAAACGCACCTATACACACACACAGACACACAGACACACACCATATCCCTCTTTTTTGTGTTGGAGACCACATTGCTTCGACTGCTGCAAAATTTTGCAGGCTGACTTTGTCAAACCGATCATAGTATGTAATGACGACGACGGAGGTGTTGTACTTTGAACAATTGTCTTTCAAGACCATGTCATTGTTTTGTACTTTGATGACGTCATCACATTGAAAATTGTGATTAAAGGCAAGGTATCAAAACCAGCCGATTATAGGCTTTATGTCTACGGCGCGTATTTTTCCCAAGTTGCCAGAAATGGCATAGCGACATCAGTCGTTACAAGGCCGCATTTCTGTCTAGCAATGCAATACATGTTCACGCGGCCACGATTGTTGAGTGGGCATTGACTTTTCCCCCTGTAATATCTATACATTTCTTTTTTCCCTTACCATTTCCGGGGATGTCCCGTGGCCGAGTGGTTAGAGAAACGGTTTTGCATGGACGCTCAATATAACTTCAAGGTGCCTATATCACATTCTTTTCTTTGTCGATCACAGATGACCGACACCTGATGACCCCAAGCGTATCACCGAACTCGTCAGCGTGACGAGTTTCATATCTCGTTAGGTGATACGCTATCAGCGTATCACCTATTGTGATTGCCAAAATTTCTCTTTTTAGGTGATACGCTATCAGCGTATCACCTATTGTGATTGTCAAAATCTCTCTTTATTTTTTTTTATTCTTCTTTCTTTCTGGACAATTTTGTGTCGTCAATATCTCAAGAATGACATAACGAAATAACATGACATTTTCAGTCAACATGTCTCATGACAAAATCTAGCCACAATAAGGTTTTCATGACAGTAACATATCTATGACGTCATCTAGGCGCCATTTTGTGATTTTCGGACCTTGTCACATGATCGATCATAACTTCATAACTAGATGTCATTTCTGTATCATTTTCGGTGGACATGAAGTTCAGGTCACGCTCTATCTTACTTTTTAACGCTAGTTACACAGGTCATCATTACGCGCGCGTAAGCGCGCGTCAAAATTTTAAAAGGCTCAAAACGACTTCCCAATGGGAAATCTCGAAGTTTCAGACAATTTTAAGCGTTTCAAACATTTTCTCGCGTGCGCGTCCGTCCGCGCAATTCCGCGCGCAGAGCCCGTAAGCAACATGAAAATGCAATTTTTTTGACTGATTTGGATTCCTGATACTTTGAGTAACAATATCCATTGATTTCCGATCGATTTCGACCTATAACAAAGGAATGCACTGGCGTCAAAGTTGAAATTCCACGTGCGCGTCTTTCTGCAAATATAGTGAAAAAACATGTCTTTGTTTATTTCGCCATGGCTCTTTAAATCGTCCGTTGACCCTATATTTCTATTGCATATTACAAAAGTATATGAATTGTAGATAACATTCCTGGTATCAATATTGCCAGGAAAACGCGATGACGTCATCATATCGTCATTTTAGATGAAAAAAGTGGAATTGATTTTTTTGAGGTACTGTTTCTGACATTCATTTGCTCGTATCTCTGTTGTTTAAGCTCAATATTATCCCAAATTCAGATATGTTGCAGTTTGAACATTTGCCTTTCAAGTCCATGTGATGGTTTTGAAATATGATGACGTCATCACACTAGAAATTGTGATTAAAGGTAAAGACTCAAAATCAGACAAGTTTACGTGTTATGTCTATGGGAGGTGATTTTTTTTTTAAACCATGCATTGACTTGACAACGTTTAAGCACCTTTACCTCATCTGATTTTGCTCCATTTCCTCTGAAACATAAATATGTTGTAGTTTAGACAATAAGCTTTAGTAATCATGCATTTTATGTTTTCAAATCTCCTCATCAGGTTGACAATTTTGCAATTTAAAACTGAAAATGAGAATGCAATCTGTACGGAACGATTCCCAATTTTTCTTTGCAACTGTATATTGATCGAATCCACGCTGCCACTTGTGAGAAATTGAATAGCGCCATCACAAGTCGACACTGTCACAATAGTATTTACATTTAAGTTTTGCACTCGATCTTCAGGACAGCAATGTGGCATAATCTGTTAGCGCGCTGGTTCTTCATAACGCCATACCGGAAGGCGAGAGGTTCGACCCCCGCAGGACTTTTATCCGTTCTTTCTTCTTTTTTTTTCTCTCTTTTTTTTTCGGCAGTTCAGCTTTACTCCGATGTCATTTATCGTATTATTTTATCAAGTGTACGTAACCCGTGAACACGGCTGCTCTATTTCCCTTGCTTTGTATTGGAGTTTGGAGATTGGGTTTGCTTCAATAATTTTGTCACACTTAATGTTGTAAATTTCCCCTTGTTACAGTGTCCCGCTTGCCACGATTCGTTTTCTCTTTCCTTTTCTCTTCATTTGTTCTTGTTATACTGTAGCAGGATATTTAGGAACGTGTTCGTTTACATAACTAACATGAATGGGAACTGAATTAATTAACTCTAGTCCAGGTGCATGGCGTCTCGCTTATCTCTTTGGAATTCCAGGTTATTGTTTGACCAAATAACGGAGTTAAAGACAGGCAGGGAAGGAAGTGACTTGATATTGCTTCATAATGAGGAATTTCGGGCAACACCTTTCCAAGTGTAGTGATTATGACGGGGTTCTCTGTCGTTTATTTTCGTCATGGCTGTTTCACTAGTTAGCCATAGGTGATATTATGTTGCTGGCATCTGGGAGAATAGAACAGATCAGTACCAAACTGGAATAGCCCTATAAGCAATGTGGTAAGCGTTCAATTTTTTGCATCATCTTTCTTCTTTAAAGTCAATCACTACTGATCGAAATACGCAATATAATATGACACGTTCCACTGGTAGTTTAGGCAAAGGGAGTTAATGCATGATGCAATGATAAATGTGCTACCATTGATTTTAGAGACGTCATTGTGGTGTGGTACTGGTGATGGTAAGGGAACCATAGATTGCTTTTAAAGTAATGAGACAATCATTGGACCTTTGCATCAAGACCGTATTCCCATCTAGAATATAATGCATGTTCGTGCGGCGTTTTTTTTTTTAATCCTGACGTGGACATTTTTTTTTCTTGTTTTTAATTTAAGAATGTTATATCTAAATTTGTTTCTTTCCCCTAACATTTGTTTTTTGTTGAATATAGAGTTAGACGTTCCGTGATCGAGTAGAAGAGCAGCGATTTAGTTACAGTTTCAATGCATCTTGTTTACCATCTTCTCTGACATTAAATTGATGGTTTTTATATTTGACATTGTCTGTCTATTTGCCAGTTTATGCTCATAAACCACTGCTATAACAACTAATACATTTGCTTCACCTGTCACACGCAATGACATGGATTGCAGTTGTGCATGCAGTTTTCCTTTTGCCACCTCTCGTTTTTCTCTCCCCTTTTCCCTCACTTTGGTTTTGTTATACTGCAGATGGGAATGATTACAATAGCATAACCCAACTTAAAGTAGGAATGAGAACTGAATAAATTAACTCTGGGCCAGGTGTATATAGCGTCTCGCTCATCTCTTTGAAATTTCAGGTTGCCATTGTTCGACCAACGGAGTTGAAGACAGGCTTTATGTTGCTATAGAGGTATCTCGCGCCACATGAATGGAATGCATACGCTGTTTAGTATTAGTAATACACTTTTTCATGCCCATCCCTGCCAATAAAAGTGTGTTTGACGGGGTTCTGTGTCATTCTGCCTACGAGAAAGCAAAGTTTTATTTTCGCCATGGCTGTTTCTCTATGCGTAGCCGTGGGTGATGGGTGTTGTTGGCATCTGGGCAGTAAAGAACCGAGTATCATGCTATAATACCCCCCCCCCGTTAGGTTCTAAGCGTTCAATACGGTGATATATCTTTCTTCTTTATTATATCGATCACTGCTGATGGAATTACAGAATTATGTTATGACACGTTTCACTCAAAGCTTAAAAAACAAAGTTTATGCACGATACAAGTAATGGTGCATGAGTCCTATAGGCCATTGATTTTAGATGAGAAATTATGATATGCCTAAAGTAGTGGTGTCATTGATTAGGAATTAATGACACGATTAAGCACTCCTTCCACTTCTAACTGTCCCCTTTGAATGTGTGTCGATCACGTGAGATCGTCATAAATTATCATTCACGTATAAGCTTACGTTCAAAGTGTACTCTTAGTTGGAGGAGACCTATAGTTACATGGTTAAAGGTGATGTTTTGCCCTTTTCTCTTTAATTGAGGTATCACTTTCGTCCAGGATAAATCACATTCTCATGTAAACAGACTCACTTGCTCTATATCCCCTGTTTTGTATCGGAGGCTTCATTGGTTTTACTGCTGGTAAATCTCACAGGCTTGTATATAGTTGTAAGAGCTCTCTGAACTGATCATTGTGATAGCAAGATTAGAGGGAGTCATATTGGTTATGTAAATAATGGTCAAAGGTCATGTTTTAAAAGGCCACTGTTAAAGCCAGGATGGTTATAAACACTTAATTGTCATGTTTTATTTGTACGTGCCGAGGATCACTTGGACCCCGTTTACAGTGCGAGGCTCGGCCGCGTTCGGTGTAAACGCGCAAAAGGCCAAATGCGGGGCCAAAATTGGCCTCGCATTAGGCCACGCTCTGGAGGTGGTCTCGGCCGCGGCCGAGCCGCGGTCGCGCCCGGCCTTTTTCTCAGTGTAAGCGCAAACTGGGCTAAATGCGCGGCCAATTTTAGTCTGGCTTCCAAACCCTCGCCTGTACTATTTCGCTATTCAGGATATTAACTACTTCAACGTCGAAAACTAGTATAGTTTAAGGTGGTTTTGTCCTGCAAAGGATTTTCTCCTTCGACAAAGGCCTTTGCCCGAACGGCGACTTCGTCGCCACGGAATTCAGTTGGCAAAGGATCTGAAAACCAGACAATACCAAATTGCGTTTGTTTAAAAGGGTAGAGCGCCACTACGACAAAATATTGAAAGGTTCGAATCAAAAGCGCGGCCGAGCCCGGCAGTGTAAACGGACTAAATTGCGGGGCTCGGCCTCGCAATTGAGGTTGTCCTTGATTGCAGCTCGGCCGCGGCTCGGCCCAGCCCCGCACCGTAAACGGGGTCTAAGTTTATGCACTGTAAGTACTCAAAAAGTCCGTAAATCGACTTAGTCGCACACGCACAGAATTTCCACTTAGTTTGTGTGACAGAAAAACAAATGTGATCTGAATAATGTAGGCCCAAAAAAGTTCAACTAAGTATCTCATTAGAACTTCAAGGTTCTGTATTACATTCTTTTCTTTGTCGATCACGGATGACCGACATCTGATGACCCCAAGCGTATCACCTAACTCGTCTTCAGTGTGACGAGTTTCATATCTCGTTTTTTATTCTTCTTTCTTTCTGCCACATTTTGTGTCGTCAATATCTCAACAATGACATTACGGAATAACATGACATTTTCAGTCAACATGTCTCATGACAAAATCTAGCCACAATAAGGTTTTCATGACAGTAACATATCTATGACGTCATCTAGGCGCCATTTTGTGATTTTCGGACCTTGTCACATGATCGATCATAACTTCATAACTGGATATCATTTCTGTATCATTTTCGGTGGACATAAAGTTCAGGTCACGCTCTATCTTACTTTTTAACGCTAGTTACCCAGGTCTTCATTACGCGCGCGTTTGCGCGCGTCAAAATTTTAAAAGGCTCAAAACGACTTCCCAATGGGAAATCTCGAAGTTTCAGACAATTTTAAGCGTTTCAAACATTTTCTCGCGTGCGCGTCCGTCCGCGCAATTTCGCGCGCAGAGGGCGTAAGCAACATGAAAATGCATTTTTTTTGACTGATTTGGATTCCTGATACTTTGAGTAACAATATCCATTGATTTCCGATCGATGTTGACCTATAACAAAGAAATGCACTGGCGTCAAAGTTGAAATTCCGCGCGCGCGTCTTTCTGCAAATATAGTGAAAAAACATGTCTTTGTTTATTTCGGCATAGCTCTTTAAATCGTCCATTGACCCTATATTTCTATTGCATATTACAAAAGCATATGAATTGGAAATAACGTTTCAAGTACCAATATTGCCAGGAAAACTCATGACGTCATCATATCATCATCTGAAATCAAAAAAGTGGAATTAATTTTTTTGAGGTACTGTTTCTGTCATTCATTTACTCGTATCTCTGTTGTTTAAGCTCAATATTATCCCAAATTCAGATATGTTGTACTTTGAACATTTGCCTTTTAAGTCCATATCATGCTTTTGATATTTGATGACGTCATCATACCTTAAATTGTGATTAAAGGTAAAGACGCAAAATCGGACAATTTTACGTGTATTGTCTATGGGAGGTGAGTTTTTTTAAACCATGCATTGACTTAACAACGTTTAAGCACCTTTATCTCAGCTGATTTTGTTTCATTTCCTCTGAAACTTAAGTATGTTGTAGCTGTGACAATAAGCTGCAGTAATCATGCATTTTATTCTTTGAAATCTCCTCATGAGGTTGACAATTTTGCAATTTAAAACTGAAAATGAGAATGGAATGCGGACGAAACGATTCCTGATTCATCTTTCACGTACATAAATCTATGTTCCTCTAATTTTCTCGTCGAGACGTATGGCCGAGTGGTTAGAGGCGTCGTCTCAGAAACGTGAGGTTGCACACGTACGGGTTCGAACCTCACAAGAGCACGAAAGAAAATAATTATTTTTTTAATTTGTTTTTTCTTCAATGGAGTACTACACCTTCGTCCATGTAGAAATCACGTTCGCATGTAAATACAACTATACGCACACACTCACATAGTATCCCTTTGTTTTGCGTTGGAGACTGCATTACTTCGACTGCTGCAAAATTTTGCAGGCTGGGCTTTTCAAACTGATTTAAAATATTGTAGTAAAATGAAATTTGTTCATATCAATTCAGTAACACAATGTAGTCGTGGTTACTTTGTGCTGATTTATACATGGAACAAGCTATACATTGTAAAAAAGGTATTTGAATTGTTCCTTTAAGTCAGTCTTCTGTATTGATGATTATTTGTCAATTAGTGGTTTTTGTGGAGTTTCAGATAGTGATAAAAAGTATAGATGATAAGTACAGCGATAATTCCTACAGTTAGTTCAAAGTTGTGTTACAGAGGTTTGATACATACATTTAGCATTGCGTGTGTGTGTACGTGTGTATACAGGTTGGCCATATGACACATTCTAGACAATTAATCTTAATTAATTAGCAAACGTGATCAGCTATGGAACTGAATATGGTACTAATGTATGATGTTAATGATTCTAATTAAACTGTGACGAGTTTAAAGGGATAGCTTAACTGTGTGTAAAAATAAAGCAATTATAAGAAAATTTTAGGGGAATTTGATAACCATGCCTATAATAATTTCATACAGGTACTAATAGCTGCCTCATGTTCATGTGATCGATCGTTATATCAATAGCAAACTGACAACGTACGATGAATATGTTATACATTGAACAACTTTCAAGTCCATATCGTTAGTTTCTAATTTGATGACGTCATCATGATAGAAGGTATGGTTAAAGGCGAGATATCGAAATCAGCGAAGATTGTACGTTATGTCTATGAAAGGGGATTTTTGTTTTTTATCCATGCATTGACTCGATAACGCTCGAGCACCTTTACCTCACTTGATTTTGATTTCCTCTGAAACTTAAGTATGTTGTAGCTGAGACAATAAGCTGCAGTAATCATACATTTTATTATTTTTTTTTTAATCTTCTCACCAGGTTGAGTATTTTGCAGCATACACTGAAAATGAGAATGGAAGATGGACGAAACGATTCCTGAGTCATCTTTCACATATAAGTTTACGTTCCTCATATTTTCTCGTCGAGACGTATGACTGAGAGGTTAAAGGCGACGTCTCAGAGACGTAAGGTTGCACACGTGCGTGATTAAAGGCAAGGTATCAAAAACCAGCCGATTATAGGTTTTATGTCTGCGGGACGTATTTTTCCCAAGTTGCCAGAAATGGCATAGCGACCTCAGTCGTTACAAGGCCGCTTTTCCGTCTAGCAATGCAATAGATGTTCACACGGCCACGTTTAATAGTTGAGTGGGCATTGACTTTCCCCCTGTTATATCTATACATTGTTGTGTGTATTTTTTTTTTGTCTTACCATTTCCGTGGATGACCCGTGGCCGAGTGGTTACAGAAACGGTTTGGCATGCACGCTCAATATATTTTCAAGGTGCCTATATCACATTCTTGTCTTTGTCGATCGCAGATGACCGTCATCTGATGACCACAAGCGTATCACCTAACTCGTCCTCAATGTGACGAGTTTTCATGTCTCGTTTTTTATTCTTCTTTCTTTCTGCCACATTTTGTGTCGTCAATATCTCAACAATGACATTACGGAATAACATGACATTTTCAGTCAACATGTCTCATGACAAAATCTAGCCACAATAAGGTTTTCATGACAGTAACATATCTATGACGTCATCTAGGCGCCATTTTGTGATTTTCGGACCTTGTCACATGATCGATCATAACTTCATAACTGGATATCATTTCTGTATCATTTTCGGTGGACATAAAGTTCAGGTCACGCTCTATCTTACTTTTTAACGCTAGTTACCCAGGTCTTCATTACGCGCGCGTTTGCGCGCGTCAAAATTTTAAAAGGCTCAAAACGACTTCCCAATGGGAAATCTCGAAGTTTCAGACAATTTTAAGCGTTTCAAACATTTTCTCGCGTGCGCGTCCGTCCGCGCAATTTCGCGCGCAGAGGGCGTAAGCAACATGAAAATGCATTTTTTTTAACTGATTTGGATTCCTGATACTTTGAGTAACAATATCCATTGATTTCCGATCGATGTTGACCTATAACAAAGAAATGCACTGGCGTCAAAGTTGAAATTCCGCGCGCGCGTCTTTCTGCAAATATAGTGAAAAAAACATGTCTTTGTTTATTTCGGCATAGCTCTTTAAATCGTCCATTGACCCTATATTTCTATTGCATATTACAAAAGCATATGAATTGGAAATAACGTTTCAAGTACCAATATTGCCAGGAAAACTCATGACGTCATCATATCATCATCTGAAATCAAAAAAGTGGAATTAATTTTTTTGAGGTACTGTTTCTGTCATTCATTTACTCGTATCTCTGTTGTTTAAGCTCAATATTATCCCAAATTCAGATATGTTGTACTTTGAACATTTGCCTTTTAAGTCCATATCATGCTTTTGATATTTGATGACGTCATCATACCTTAAATTGTGATTAAAGGTAAAGACGCAAAATCGGACAAGTTTACGTGTATTGTCTATGGGAGGTGAGTTTTTTTTAAACCATGCATTGACTTAACAACGTTTAAGCACCTTTATCTCAGCTGATTTTGTTTCATTTCCTCTGAAACTTAAGTATGTTGTAGCTGTGACAATAAGCTGCAGTAATCATGCATTTTATTCTTTGAAATCTCCTCATGAGGTTGACAATTTTGCAATTTAAAACTGAAAATGAGAATGGAATGTGGACGAAACGATTCCTGATTCATCTTTCACGTACATAAATCTACGTTCCTCTAATTTTCTCGTCGAGACGTATGGCCGAGTGGTTAGAGGCGTCGTCTCAGAAACGTGAGGTTGCACACGTACGGGTTCGAACCTCACAAGAGCTCGAAAGAAAATAATTATTTTTTTAATTTGTTTTTTCTTCAATGGAGTACTACACCTTCGTCCATGTAGAAATCACGTTCGCATGTAAACACAACTATACGCACACACTCACATAGTATCCCTTTGTTTTGCGTTTGAGACTGCATTACTTCGACTGCTGCAAAATTTTGCAGGCTGGGCTTTTCAAACTGATTTATAATATTGTAATAAAATGAAATTTGTTCATATCAATTCAGTAATACAATGTAGTCGTGGTTACTTTGTGCTGATTTATACATGGAACAAGCTATACATTGTAAAAAAGGTATTTGAATTGTTCCTTTAAGTCAGTCTTCTGTATTGATGATTATTTGTCAATTAGTGGTTTTTGTGGAGTTTCAGATAGTGATAAAAAGTATAGATGATAAGTACAGCGATAATTCCTACAGTTAGTTCAAAGTTGTGTTACAGAGGTTTGATACATACATTTAGCATTGTGTGTGTGTGTACGTGTGTATACAGGTTGGCCATATGACACATTCTAGACAATTAATCTTAATTAATTAGCAAACGTGATCAGCTATGGAACTGAATATGGTACTAATGTATGATGTTAATGATTCTAATTAAACTGTGACGAGTTTAAAGGGATAGCTTAACTGTGTGTAAAAATAAAGCAATTATAAGGAAATTTTAGGGGAATTTGATAACCATGCCTATAATAATTTCATACAGGTACTAATAGCTGCCTCATGTTCATGTGATCGATCGTCATGTCAATAGCAAACTGACAACGTACGATGAATATGTTATACATTGAACAACTTTCAAGTCCATATCGTTATTTTCTAATTTGATGACGTCATCATGCTAGAAGGTATGGTTAAAGGCGAGATATCGAAATCAGCGAAGATTGTACGTTATGTCTATGAAAGGGGAGTTTTGTTTTTTATCTATTCATTGACTCGATAACGCTAGAGCACCTTTACCTCACTTGATTTTGATTTCCTCTGAAACTTAAGTATGTTGTAGCTGAGACAATAAGCTGCAGTAATCATACATTTTATTTTATTTTTTTTAATCTTCTCACCAGGTTGAGTATTTTGCAGCATAAAACTGAAAATGAGAATGGAAGATGGACGAAACGATTCCTGAGTCATCTTTCACATATAAGTTTACGTTCCTCATATTTTCTCGTCGAGACGTATGACTGAGAGGTTAAAGGCGACGTCTCAGAGACGTAAGGTTGCACACGTGCGTGATTAAAGGCAAGGTATCAAAAACCAGCCGATTATAGGTTTTATGTCTGCGGGACGTATTTTTCCCAAGTTGCCAGAAATGGCATAGCGACCTCAGTCGTTACAAGGCCGCTTTTCCGTCTAGCAATGCAATAGATGTTCACACGGCCACGTTTAATAGTTGAGTGGGCATTGACTTTCCCCCTGTTATATCTATACATTGTTGTGTGTATTTTTTTTTTGTCTTACCATTTCCGTGGATGACCCGTGGCCGAGTGGTTACAGAAACGGTTTGGCATGCACGCTCAATATATTTTCAAGGTGCCTATATCACATTCTTTTCTTTGTCGATCGCAGATGACCGTCATCTGATGACCACAAGCGTATCACCTAACTCGTCCTCAATGTGACGAGTTTTCATGTCTCGTGTTGATTCGTATTGATTTTGAAATGCAGAAATAAAAACTGAACTGAATAATGGTAAATACACTCTTGTGTTAAGCTTCAGAACCATAATTATAGTTATACAGGTTTCTCCTGGTCTTTTTGATAGGAATGCCAGTTAGCTCTGCATAATCACACAGAGAGTTGAGGACACGGGGTGTAAAGAGTTTGCAATAATTGCCAATAATACACCTTTCGTATTACAACAAACCAGGGTTAGACTCACCACGGTCGTCTAGAGTCATGCCACAAACGGGGATCTCAGTGGCTAGATCAGTGACCAGTTTGACGCCTAATAAATCAGAGTCGAAAAGGCTGGTGTCAGCGCCTATCACAGACAGGAGCTCCAATTGATCACCCATCAATGATCTGTCCACTCCACACTATGACGTCATAATTGGATGACGAGAAAGGCAAACATAAAATAACAGCGAGTTTATTCCATGCTTCTATGGACGACTGAATCAGATTAAAGACTCCTGATTAAGATATTCCATTGTCATGGAAAAATGAAGGCCTATACACTGCAAAAAGTCCGGTGTTAGATATGAAACACCGAGCTGGTGTTAAATTTCCGGTGCTCATTCTTGGTGTTAGATTAACACCTCTGGGTGTCATTTCAAAATTCAAAATTGTTTTTTTTTTTTGGTAATAGTTTCTTAGTTACTGCACTTCTTGTTGATTTTGAACTTCAACAAGACGATAAAGAATTTTCCGATAAAGTATTTGATTTTTGAAAAAATGTGTAAACACATTTACACCACAGTAACACCAGTTGGTGTGGTCCCCTATTGAAGCTGGACGGGTGTTGCACCATTGAAATCAAAACTACCAATATCAAATCAACACCATGCGGTGTCATTATTGAATTAACTCTAGCGCAGTGTCAAAAATATCACCAGCCACAGTGTCAAATTAACACCACGAAGTGCCAGGCGAACACTTTTTAACACCGTCACAATACATTTTCAACACCTGTGGGTGTGGTCCTCTATTGAAGTTTGATCGGTGTTAGATTTAACACCCATGGTGTTAAATCTAACACCGATGTTTTTACAGTGTACATAAAATTTATTTTCCGACATTAATTTTGCGAAGAGAAAGGTGTTACAAACAGAACAGGCCCTACGGTAATCAGTAGGCCTACAGGACCTCAGACAAAATATACATGATGACATTCAGTACCTAAGACTGTAACACCAATACACATCACAATCCTGTAAACAATACATAATGATTATATTTTATTGAAACATCATCAGAAACGTTGCTAAAAAGAAGGAGGCCTTTCAAAAAAAAACTGTGGCTAACAAATTCTCTTTAATATACAGAAAACACATATTTCTTATGCCGTAAGTTATGAAAAATTACGCATCTGCCATCACCCTATAGACTCATTGATTAACAGAATAAAAGAAATATCTTTAAAAGGATTATACAATAATGATGGCTACTTACATCGTCAGCGTTTCGTTTTCTTCTGACCGCAGCCGACTGGGACACTGATTGGCCGCTGATCTCGTACTGTAAATTATTAGCATCCATAAGAGCTCCAATGATGTCTCCTAGCGAGCAAACAAAGTCAAATGATATCCCATTCAAACAGGAGAACTACACTGAAAAAGTCCTGTGTTAAATATGAAACACCGAGCTGGTGTTAAATTTCGGTGCTCATTTATGGTGTTAGATTAACACCTCCTGGTGTCACTATAAAATTGTTTTTTGAAGAGTCTCTTAGTATTGCTGCACTTCTTTTTGATTTTGAAAGTACTTGGTTTTTAAAGTACAGATTTTTTTAAGTACTTGATTTTTGAAAAATAAAAATGTGTAAACACATTTACACCACAGTAACACGTGTGGTCTCCTATTGAAGCTGGACGGGTGTTATACCATTGACATTAACACCAGCAATATCAAATCAACATCATGCGGTGTCATTATTGAATTAACACCAGCACAGTGTCAAAATATCACCAGATACAGTGTCAAATTAACACCACGAAGACAGTGCCAGGTGAACACTTTTCAACACCATCACAATACATTTTTTACACCTGTGGGTATGGTCCTCTATTAACACTTGATCGGTGTTAAATTTAACACACATGGTGTTAAATCTAACACCGATGTTTTTACAGTGTACATTCATACTCGAGCCATCAGCCCAGTCGAACCATGCGCTGACGGTCTTTAGCCTCCTTGTTGAATATTATGTATTACCTTGTTTTTTGCATCTACAATATTTTGTATAATAATATGGCTATTTGATTAATGTTTTAGAATGAGTTTGTTTTTCGCGTAGTATATACAGTACTGCACGTTCTTATTGCTCTTTTGTCATATTATGACTATGTTTTGTTTAAATCATTTACAACTATGCATCTAATATATGTGATCTGTTTTTTATATGTGATCTGTTTATTATTGTCGTGTTATGCTCTGTTATCTTGCCAGAGGAGGAAGATTTTCTGTATTTATTAAATCAGACAATAAATGATTGAATTGAATTGAATTGAATTGAATTGAATATATTTTGATTTTACTCCAAAAGCACAAAAAAAAAATACATACGAACGAACGAACGAACGAACAAACGAATTGTGAGCTGTATTAATGCCCAGCACAATAATGGGGCATGATAATTCATTTTCAGTACGGACTACGAAATAATTATCGTGTCTGCGTCATTGTGGATTGTCATGTTTTCATGTTTAATCATCGTTTGGTAGGACTAAACAGTCTCATATTCATTTTTGTTTTTAATCGACTTATTTGAAATTGTTCTTCCGAGGTTTTCTTCTTCTTGTTCTTGTTGTTGTTCTTCTTCTTCTCGGTGGAGTTTTTCTGGATTTTGGTTTTGTTTTGTTTTGTATTTTTATTGGTTTACAACGGACATCTAACGCTGATCACTGTCATGACTGTGTACAATAGAAAAGTGATTACATAGGCACAATTCATAGGACCAAACGGTCCCATTTTAATTCGTGATACCTCTTCCTCAGTCAAAAAAAAACACCTTTATATTTTTGCGACGTGGACGTTCAGACGAAAACAAGCCAACTAACAACGTCTGTGTACAGCGTAGGTGCAAAATTACCTACTACGTATCGAAGGCGATCAATTTTCTATGTGGCAGTGCCCTAGTTTGTATTACGCGTTCTGGGCTATTTTTACGTCCGCTCAATATTCACGACGCAGAGAGCTACTTAATGCACCGATCCTGGGGGCGCCACTTTATACACGCCGCGTCCTCGCGCAATCTAATGCTACTTCGCAACATAAAGCATGCGTAGAGGCGAACGGCCCACGCAAGCTTCGTCTTAACGTCCGCGCCGCGAATCTGAAGCTCCCTCTCTCGTTACCTTCATCTTTCTTTGTCGCGATCCGTTCCAAGGTCTCTGTCTCTTCTTCCTGCGTCAATGCCTCGTGTTCATACGTCACTTCCGTTGTGAAGTCTGTGCAAATGTTATCCCCATAACAAACCTGCGGTGAGGCAGTAACATGAAATCTATTCAGTATCGATCAGACTTGTTCACAGTCTATACGAGTCATTGTGCCTATTCTTTGCTCTAGTCACAATACAAGCTTGGATGCATTTTGATTTAAGAACATCCCCCCCCCCCTTCCCATCGTGGTTCTTATTCGACACTATTGTACACATTTGCCCCTTTTTTTCAAATGAGTATGTTATTAGAATTTGTGCATCTATCATATTTGTTCGTAAAAAAAAAAAGAAAATATAAAAAAGTCAAGATTGACCAAATTGACTCTTTTCACCTATTTTCAGTTCTCACACAAGATCAGTTTGTGCGACTTTTTGTTTGTTTTGTGATGCATGGTCACATTTGTATAGATGTTTTGCCTTACCTTCATCCCGACAACAAAGTCCGTGACGTCATCTGGATCAGCACGCAGAGGGATGTGGTCTACTTCCACCAGAGGTTCTTCTGATGACGTTCCTAGAAGCCTTTCCTTACTCCTCGTTTTACCATTCTTACTGACCGTATATCTAATGAACGGCTGGTAGCTGAGACTAACATCATCGTCGTTGGAGCAATCATGAACTGTGTATGTCACCTGTTGAACATTGAATTATGAAAATTCAACTCGAAACGAATGTAAAAAGTATAATTTAGGAATTCACGAAAGGAGTCCAGACGATGAAGTACAAAAATCGACAAATTACTATCGATTTCCTATTATTTCTATATATTCACTGTTCAGCTTTAAAGATTATCATTGATATAAGGAAAGAAAGCTGTAGGTTTAGTCGCCTGTTCTTTACATCATAACTAACTTGTATTTTGTATAATGCTGATTTTAATGATAATGATAATAAGGGTAATAAGAATACTAGCAATAATAATAGTGTCTTCTTTATACAGGGTAGCCTCTTAAGTGTTGCCACTGCTCTACCAGAGGGCCCTCCTGTTGTATTTAGAGTTGCCAATTTTACCATGTTTACGTACACTTGTTCCTCTGTCACTGTAAACGTCATTTCCTCCGTATTCAAATTGGCAACCAGTGATCTTGTTGAGGATTCTGAAGGTGATCGTTGAGCGGCTTGTCTGGTCCCCGTTAGTTGCCTTTAAACCAATCTCGTACTCAGTACCGAACTGCAGTTGAGCTGAAACACATGCAATCAAATGAAAGTAAGGACAGTAATATTTATAGAATGGAGCTATAAAAAAAAATCAAATACAAGACTGGATCAGGAGAAATTTAAGCATAGAGAAGCTGTACAATTACCAGATACAACTGTAAAGAACTTCATAATACATAAGATATACACGTATCTACATTAATACTTGTTAGCCCATGTTACATAGTATATAACAGTTTCTATGTGCCTTTGAAGAATAGGCATATTTGATAATCGACAGTGATCGAGGGGTTTTTGCTGAGTTTTGTCAATTTTCTTTTTGATCTTATTCTCCAGAGCGTCCATTTTAAACAGGTTTGGCTTTTCAGTGGGTTCTTTCATTAATTGTGTCAGCGTGCGTATTGTTCACATTAATTTGATCACTTCATTGGAGACAATGTTATTACTTGTTTTGCTCACCTTGTTCTCTGATACTAGAAAAGTGATATTCATAATTTTCATGTCGAAAAATGACATGAAACGATGAATTGAACTGAATTCACAAAAATAATGATAACAGTGAGTACTAAAAAAATACTTAAAAGAAAAAACAAGTAAGAAGCAACTCCAATACTAGCTTCAAAGCAAATTCAAAATCTATTAATGCGTTTTGAGTCTAGTCTTGCGTTGACTTGGTGCGGTCCGGACAGAGATGGGTAAGGTGTTCCAGAGGGAGGGCGCTATGACAGAGAAGGAACTTAAGCCCATAGTATGAGTGTTGAAGCGGGGGACCTGGGGATGTTTCATCAACGTTTGTCAGCGCTGACAACTTGAATCACCACAGTAACAGTCAGTGACCAGAGCATTTCAGCCAATCAAAACCAAGGATTTTGCTGACAGTTGTCAGCGCTGACAAACGTTGATGAAACATCCTCCTGAAGAAGTAGCTGGTGTTGTTATTGGAGTGCATGAGGAGGTGTGTAGACGTGGATGAGGTCAGATAATCTGTATGAAGCTTCACCAGTTTGCAGGGGCGGAGCCATGATTTCCTTACTGAAAGGGGGGGGGGCAAACAATATTTCTGGTGTTTCTCCCGGAATTCATCTCACTTTTTCTTTTACTTTTTTTTGACAACAAATAAGAGGGGGCGTGCGCCCGGTACGCCCCCATCTGGATTTGCCACTGGTTTGTGCTTTATCTGTGAGAAGGAATATTTTTATATTCCACCCCCTTACAGATTATATGGAGTCAGTGGACCGGTTTGTTATAGACACGGAGTCAGTGGAGATGTTCCGGAAATTATTGCAAGGCCTTATTTAGTAAAGCTGTACGTAGAGTTACGCATGAACTTACGTTTCCATATCATTGTTATTTCAGTAGCTAAAGTTGAAATTTGCAGGTGATAATGTTTATTCTTATATGATAACAAACGATTTTATTTGAATGTGTATTTCTGCGCAAATGAAGATGAATGTCGACGTAAAGTCGTGCGTTTTAAAAAAAACTGAGAGGAAAAAATGGGCACATATATTGGCAATCTAAAGTCCAGTCGTTCGAAAAGTAATTCGTGACTTTACGAACAGAGCCCATTTCTACAAACCCTGAGACTGGGGAGCCAAATGGATTAAAAACACAAACGTTTTAAAAATGGAAAAAAAAAATCTTAAAATGATTCATCACTCACAACTGTCGATGGTGAGAACGGAGTGAAACAAGTTGCCTCTCTGGGTAGTCTCAATCCTGTAGCTCTTTTCGGTTCTCCGCCGACGCGAAGCCGAGTCAGACCCGAGGAACAGAGTGAACTCTTCCTCACCGAACCCTGCGAGCATACCGCCAACATCTTCCCATTCTATGTCTGAGCTATCGCTGATCCCTTTCACTTCCACACTCTGCCCAGGTTTGTACACGTCATTGTCATCGTGATTGAGGGACAGCGAAATCTTTGTTAAGAATAGAAAACGATAACACAGTCTTTATCTTTGACTTGCCCATATATCGACTAGTGGAGAAGACAAGTGCACGATTTTATCATCGAAAGAACGATTCTAATAACGATTTGCTCTCTTTCTCTTTCCCCCTTTCTGTAACAAATTGTCTATTTCAAAATAATCTAACTGACCTTCCTGAAAAATCCGTTGTGCAGTGCACTCCTAGACGTGTTATAATAAAGTATACCTCGGTTCGATTGGTATTCTTTAGTTTTTCGGATTTTTTTGTATAACCGAACAGGACAGTCTTTCTAATAACTTGTTGTAGGTGTCAGAATTTCCTTTTTATCGTTGTTCTTTATTTTTGGGTGCACTGAGTTTCAATAACCATCCTTGCACCTTACTGTCAAATGCTAGTGTTTTGTTTTCTTTTCTTTTCTTTTCTTTTGTATGTTGTGAGAGGGCGCCCTCTCAGCTCACCGTTGGAGCAGCCTCTTCCGTCACCTCCACTTTGACAGCATCCACAGCCGAATCTAGCCCGTCCTTGCCGACGGTACAGGTAAAGGAATACGTTTTACCGGCCGTCAGGATGGACGGAGACAGGGTCAGAACCTTCTCACTCTCCTGGTCGCTGGCCGGTATCGCTGACCCGGAAGTAGTCTCACAGGCCTGATGATCTGTTTCCTGTTGAGCGACAGCAAAGCTAGAATGTGTCATCTTGCAAAAAAGGTTAGTACAATTATTTGAAATAATATGATGTTAAAAAAGGAAGAGACGGAAAATGAACTATGGCTAAATGGCTCGAATTCACAAAGGTGGTACAATCTTAGTCCATAGACAAAGACCGTAGTTTTGTAAGGGGCGCCAAGTATCGCATGGCTTATTTCGTTACGAAATGTTAACATTTCGTGATGAAATAGGTCATGCGACATTTGGCGCTCAATACAAAATTATACGGTATTTAAACCATGGATAAAGATTGTACCACCTTTTTAAATTCGGGCCTATAAGCCAGGAAGCGTGGGAATAGATGGGTGGTCCGATGAGTCCATTCATTCGCTGCCCAATCCAGAATGCATTTGAAAACCCAACATAACACCCGGCAGCAGATAATGACTTATGCTTCGACGTCTAGATTCTTCGATAACATTGTGTGTGTGTGTTCTTGATACGTAGGGATAAATGATAAACTGCTGTATAACATATGAAGAGTTTGTTTGCAAAAACCTATTAGTCCATATTTGCCAAATGGAAATATTTGCGATTAAAGGTCAAGAAAAATAAAGAAAATAATAAGAAAATTTTTGCTTCTTTTGATCATAACTTCAAAAATGTACCTTTACAATAATGTAGTGACCAATATATCATTTAAAAGGTATTAATTTGTACTTTATGACAGACACCGTACTTCAAAATCTTTAAAAAATTGACTTATCGGTTTTTGCGAACAAACTCTTGATATATATTAATGTATTATATGATTATATACATATTATAATACTCTTATTCACCACGAGAAGGGTAATCCTTCCAACTCCATGCTAGCCGACGGTACCGGATCTTCAAGAAAATTACCTCTTACAACAATAAATTCGTGTTTCCCTCTATTTGGGAATATCTTGTTTTTGCTGAAGAAAAACTAATTAAGTGTGCTAGTGGCTCTGGCTTCCATTAGTGTATCATAAGCTTTGTGACCTTCAAAATTTGCATTTGGCTTTGACTAAAATGTAATGTGATAAGACCGTACAAAATGCAGCAACAACAAAACTGTTTAAATTCAAACGTTATGGCGATGCAGACATGTCACCATCTCTATTAGAGTACTCCTTTAAAAGACTCTGTCAATTTGTTCTCCTGGTTTCGTCATACTGACGTAAAAATCACGTGACTAGCTACCTGGATGCAGCTCCATGTGATAGTAAGACCCGTGTCAGGTCCATCTCCGCTATAGTTAGGATCCTTGGACCTGGAACAATCCAATGTTAGGGCGGCTGAAGCTCGGCCAATTGTGACGTAATCACCGCCTTTTATCTTGGCCACAAGTGGAGCTGCGACGGTGTCAAAGGTAATCTGTTCCTCGACTGTCATAGAGCCGGCAGTGGCTGTCAGTGTCACGGTAACTGTGTCTCCCCCTGCGAGACCGATTGAGGAATATAATTCTTAAAGTGGCTTTTATAGTTTTCGTTGAGATGGACGTTTCAGTTTTCCAACTTCGTTTCGAGATAATTAGAACCCACTAATAAAGTGTGAAAGAGCAAACAATTGAGTATATGAATATAAGAACGACCCATGTCCATGGAAGACCATTTCGAGTAAACTTAAAAAAAAAAAAAAACTTCATATCTTTTTTTATTTGTCCAATAATATTCTATTTAACTGTGATGAGAAGGCAACATTGTATATACAAATTAGAACATATATTATTATGACAAATAACATTTATATTAATTGTGGAGAGGCCATTTTGTGTGATGGACTTGGGTCGTTCTTTGATTCATATACATGATATTCGGCCTCTTAAAATGACAACACTGTTCAGGATTACATAATGATATCAACCCGTTCCCCACTGAATTCTGAAATCCCCACATAGACTTAATACACAGGGCCCTGTTTTCATAAAGCTGCTCGTATAGTTACGAGCAACTTACGAGCGAACTGGTGATTAGTTCTGATGTGCTATACTTATCAGAATTTCCATAATTCAGCACAAGAACTGATCACCAGTCGCTCGTACGTCGTTTGTAATTTTACGAAAAGCTTTACTTTTAGAAACACCCCCAAGGTTCCCGTATGGAATGGGTTAATGGTCTCACTTACCCAAGGTTCTCAGTTCCGTGCCCTTCAAGACCACGATCCGTTCATTCTTTTTAAACAGATTCTACATGTAGGCCTACAAATTTCCTGTATACTCTGATATTTTCATATTCTACATGATTTTTGATGTAGACTTGGGATAATCATCCTACCCTTGAATCTTGTTCCAATTCATGAAACTCTCTTATCGACTTGTTTCACAATTATTATGAAATTATTTGACGTATTGCCCTACACCGAAGTTAATTACGTATCTACGTCGCTATATGGAAATTTATAAATCTGTTTCAATTAATTTTCCCCATTACCACTGATTACTTATAATCACCATTTTGTTTAATCAGAAAGTGGACGATGTTCTTTAATATTCATTAACTGCTATCAATGAAGATACACAAGAAAGTTTGCCAGTAGTTCATTGGCACGGTTTTTTTTAACAAAATACAGTTCACTGTGAATCCAACATGAAATCTATGTGAGCATTGAGGTTGGTATTTGATGTCACCCTTCCCTCCCCTCCCCCTTATCAACGTCATACCTGGTAATGCGTTCGCCGGAATGTTAAGCATTCGCTTGTCTCTGGAAATCGTTCGCGTTGGTGTAACGCCCTCTAGTGACCAAGAATAGCGGACTTTGCTGGAGTCCAGAGAGCGGCAGTTTTTGGGTACGCTGAAAGACAGATGACCCTCTAATCGGATCCTGTTGGAAATATTGGAGGAAAAGAAAATATCCTTACAATTCTGCAGGGTTTATTCCAAACCGTGCTAAATTGAGAAGTCTTGACCTTTGACCTTCGAATAATAAAAATCACGGAAGGATATAGGTGGCGCCATTTACTTACCTCTTGTCCACTTCCACGCTGTCCCCAAAATCTCCGCGACGCTTGATCTTAAGCCTAGGCTTGCTCTCGGCCTCCCTTCGCTTACTGAACTCTACTGTGTGTGTCTGTTGAGCAACAGTCTGTACGGTCAGCTCCCACGTGTAGTCTTGATCCGGAGTCAATTCATCAAGGTTTAACTCCAGAAGACCGTTACCTTCAGCTGTAAACAATCATTGAACAAAATAATGATTCCGCATAAACATCACTTATCTCTTCGGTGTGAATATTTTCTGTAATTTCAGGTTAGCTGTTGCAAGGAAATGAAATATTTCCAATGATATCTGTCTTGTTGCAAAACAACGGATATTTTTGACGTTATGATAACAAAAAAAAAATTCTCCATTTTGTTATGATTTTCTTTATTCTTAGCAAGTTTTCTCACAAATATCACAAATTATCACAAATGGAGTTAAGTCGTTTTGCCATCAAAGTGTTCATAATAACAAGTAGGCTACACATAGTGACACTGACTATAGATAGAGCTAGATATACATTATTTTTCAAAATGAATAGAAATCCAGAGTATGGGTTTACCGTTTGCTTCATCGACAGCTTGCTGAATTGCCTCTGTAGGGGATGGGTTCGTGAGAGACCACGTGTACGTAAGACCTCGTGCCCCGCCCCCTTTGGACTTTAGGCCGGAGAGTCTCATCTTACCACACGCTGTGCCCGTACTTAGGTCTGTGATGACTGCCGTGGGCGCGGTCGGCGAGTTGGGCGTGGCTACATTCACAGATCCACTCGCTGTGCGACTGTATTCCTCCCTCAGCGCTTTGATACTATCCGGCTTCAGTGTAATGCTATCACCTGGAATAGCCAAGTCATATGGCAAGCCAAATTTCACACACATCGAAAAGCTTTGTACTTTAAATAGCTTAAATCCCCAATATTTTTTATTTATTGAACATTTTGTTTGCCATAAGCGTGTAACATGTAGTATTTATGCACATATATTTTTCATGTATTCTATATTAGTGTTTAAACTTATATCATTTTTTTCCAATCTCTCATTACCGTTTTTATTATCTTTACTTCCCTTGCTTTCAATGAATTCGGGAATCTCTCCCTCTATTCCTCTATATCCCCATCTCTGTCGCTCGCTCTCTCTCTCTCTCTCTCTTTCTTCTTGAAGACACATCATAGATGTGGACATTTTCGAACATGGATATATTAGGAATATGGTCATCATGTTCAATAACATTCCTTATTTTCATCAAATCATATATATTTTCAGTAGATTAATCTAGACATGTTTATTCAACCGGAGAACAAACATACATTGAGAGATATCCAGGGATTGAGTGAGTGGCTATTGTAAATCTTTGCAAAATATTTTGCGTTATGATCAAACCAAAAGTGTTGATTACAGCCGTAGTATTATATTAATGTGTCATTCGTAAGCTGATCATCTTTTCCTGAATGGATCAAAATCTATATAACAAATATCACCATTTCTACTACGTTACTGATTGAGTGCTTCGTGAGTATTTATTGTGTATTGTTTTCTCTCGTTTTTACCGATTGCCAGAGTTGTGGAAGAAGTCAGTTTCACGATTAGCTCTTTTGCCTTCTTCCATCGACAATTGGCTCGTCCTCCGAACAGAGCCACGGTAGCTTCGTCGAAGATGTTCGAACACCCACGAAGTTGCCCGATGTTCACGTCATTGTTGAAAATAACGACCAGGGAATCGGCTGCGAACAAAAAGTCGTCAAAGTACATTTATGAAAAAAAAAAAATCAGAAGATTGACAAAACAATTAACAATACCTCTGCAGGTATTGCAGGACATGTTCTAAAATATTGACCATTAAGCCTTTATCCCTCTTATTCCATTTTAGATGAGTATCTTCACCAAACCTTGACCCATGATAACAAAACTTTTCACGGTATATGCATGCCTGGATGTTAGCACTCTAAAACCCCGATAATCTTTGGATTTATGTGTGGCCCAATATATTAGCTGTCCACTGGGGTACATTTAAAATACACGCATTGCACTAGACAGCAAATTAATGTATGAGCATCGAAGCGTACGCCCATCGCTAACAGTAGACTATCGTCAAAATTCTTGGATGCTCGTGTACTAACTCAAAAATCAAAATAAGGCTATACACGGTTCGTTACGGAGACTATCGAATGTACCTTGGAATGGTCAGGTTAACCTACCCCATGATATCCCCGCTCTAACCACTCTTTGATAAAGACAAAGAAAGTCGGAGACATGGGAACTATTCTTATGGGAATAAAGGTGATCACAGGAAGCCATATTGGATAGGGAGAATACAAAATTACATGATTATAATCATTATTATACCTATTTTTGCTGTACTCTGCTGTATCTGTGCTATATAGATTGAGGTGAAATGCTTATGTAATGATGCATCCACAATTTTTAGCTACCGACAGAAATAATTGCTTACAGTTATCACTAAATCGAGCGCTCAGCAGTTTGGGGGCGGGTTTCCACACCGTGTACGTGACGCACTTTCCTTCAGGCGCGTCATCGGTCCGTACTGCCGATCGACCGTCCAATGAGAGGCAGAGATTCAGACGACGGGACTTTCCCCCACAGAGCGACACGCCCACCGTGAGTTGGAGGCCATTTGGGCTGACTGTCTTACTGGTGATGGTTAGGTCTCCTTTTTGCACCAGCCTCCGAAGGGCGGCGTCTGAAATTGCCAAGTGAATAATTTCATCAATTAGCAGCACATACAAACAATTCAACAATATATCTCAAGTGAAGATGGGGTACGATGATGTTCGTGGTACTTGTACATTGACCTTAAAAAAATAATAGTGAAGTTGTCTTTAAGATGGAAAAAAGATACCTATAACCAGTGACCACGGTAACCTCACCGGTAAACAAAAAAAAAAAAAAAAATTGGAACATCTCCTCTCTCTCTCTCTCTCTCTCTCTCTCTCTCTCACCCTCTCCCAGTATCTCTTCTTTCCGTCTGTTTATATCTACTGTAAAACGAGAAATGTTCGCGTGCATTTTAATTTCGCGAATTTCGCGATCGCCAAGATTTGCGAAATTAAAATGCACGCGAAAATTCTTGTCTTCACTAATGCATTGAATGCCAGTGGCATTTCGCGAAAATTTCATGCCGCAAAAAAAGCCATCGGCTCCAATTCGCGAAAAATTCATGCCGCGAATAATATGTCATGTTTTACAGTATTTTTTCTTTCGAAATCCAAAGGACATGACATTAAACGGTGAATTTCACTGCCCAATACTGAGGAATATGAAATCAATATTTTCCTTCGTTTCAACGAGCGGAAACTCATTTCCAGACCTCTTCCTATTGTTGGCCTCTAAATTTCATTTCATGGCCATACGCTTTTACGGCCCTGTCAGAAGGCTTATTGTCAGCCATTTGCATTAAAAATGCATTTTACTTCTGACCTTACTCTTCTGACAATAAGATCAAACCAATCCCAGGCAATTTTTTCATCGAAAAGGCAGTAGTAATTGCCGGCCGTAACGCTCGATGAACAGAAATAAAATAGTTATATCGGACGCTGTGCAATTGTACAGCATTCATTAATATTGCAGTCAACCATCAAACAGGAAAAACTTTTGCGTTATAACTTTCCATTATCAATACATGTTAAAGGGATGGTACAGTATTGGTGGAGATGAGAATTGGGCATTTAACTTTTTGCGAGATACCAAGAAAACACTTATATGAAATAGTATAGAGCTAACCATTTTAAGAGGAATCCAAAGTTTATTTGATGAAAATTGGGTTTGGAAGGACGGAAACATCCAAAAACAAAGTAAAACAAAGCGATCGTAATAAAGTGTGGGTCCCACACCTGTTAGAATCGCTCTGTTTTGGATATCTCAGCCATTTCGAAACCAATTTTCATCAAATAAGTAACTCTGACCCCTGCTGGAAAGAACGCAGTGCCCCACAGTGTGAGAAATACACAGTGTCAAACACAGTGTGAACACAGTGTGGAATGTCTTTGCACTGATAAATCAGAGCGTTTTACCAATGGGAACACAATGCGTGTCAAAAAATTGGAGTGTGAAGCAAAGCATTACCATGTGAACACTCTGTGAAAACCAGACCACTGTGTGAAATCATCTTCACACTGCTAAATTCGAGCGTTTTCAAAATTATAGTCGGCCATGTGAACACACTGTGAACACTCTGTGGACACACTGTGGTACCAACTGTGGACACACTGTGGTACACTGTGTTGTTTCCCTAAAGACATCGACATCTTACCATTATCCTGCAATATAAAGGGCATGTCAGGCAGAGCGGAGTGCTCCTCTAGCCATGCGTTGAAGTCGTCATACGAAATCTCCTGCACATCCACTCCATCACTCGGAGCGCCGTCTGCCCGATCGCCGCCGATGGGGGCGTCTCGTACCTCACGGGTTTGAATTTTGAAGTCCAGATTGAAAGAATGGCAATCCTGTTTACCATGTACGCTCTCGCGTTCCATTAGGCGTAGTGCTGGGAATTTGAACACTGCAAATAAAGATGGTATGCGTTAGACAAAATTAAAGAAGAAATGACTTAGATTTAGACACTATTTCACTTTAATATTTCGAAAGGGATGAGAGGACGGCTGGTTGAATGGTGGAATGTTAATTCCATAGTACGTGAATTCTGAAAACTCCCTAGCGATAAATATGATTACATATTGTACCTTTCAGAAAAAAAGAAAAAAAAATAACTGATTATAATGTACAGATATGTGCCGTATCATTATACGAATTAACCATTGCAAGGTTGTGTCATCATCTCCATTAACATTATACTTATGTAGAAACTCTTTGAGAATCGACTACTAGTATAATTTTTGCACTCATAGGGATGAAATGTCATGTAGACCTTCAAGTAGGGGCCTACAGCGGTCAAGAATAACTATGAAGTAGTCAGGTATTAAGACAAGACACCTGAATATAATGGCATAATACACATGGAGAAATGTGTTGTCATAATGGTTGTCTTCTATCCTCGTAACGTGTTAGATGTACATTGGGTAGTGTAATCCAGGGGCGGATCCAGGAATTCTGTAAAGGGGGAGGGGCGCAACTAATATTTCTGGTGCCTCTTCCGGGTTTCATTCAATCTTTTCTTTTTATTTCGTTAGAACGAGAGATAAAGTGGGGCTTGCGCCGGTTGCGCCCCCCCCCCCCCCGATCCGTCACTGTAATCTATGTTAGATGTGAATATCACTGATGGTAACCTTTCTACGAGAGAGGAGGGCGCAAGTAACGCTCTCATTCCACATCAAACTATCACACTGTCCATCGATTAGGCTATTATGGAAATATCTGGACATCTCAGTGGCAAACCAATTTGAAGCCACCACGCCGCCATCTTACAACTCACATCGCCACACACTTGGTACGGACCTCACTACATTGCGTGATCTTAATCACAGTCTCTGCTGGAAAATGCTTGCCCGTCCGCATAGAGTGTGCGGGGTACCATGGTGGCGTGGTGGCTTCATATTGGTAGTATACAGTGAGAATGGGCTGATGAGATATCTAGTTACTTCCTACAGAGATCAGTGGGACCGAACCACCGATCTCGAAAGCTCATCGAACAGCACTGATAACCATCCGAGCCCTTTTGTCTCTACCACACGCACCACGATCGACATTCATGGACCAATAGGTTGGCAATGGGCCCTTCCCAACACGAGATGACTTCATCCTCTTGTATTCGTTGTGTCACCAACATTTCATCATGGTATCATTCACAATACATCTGTCATTCAATGCGTTGCCTGGCAACCTATCTCCATTATTCATCACTTGCACGCTACACGTTTGTCATCCCTTGTCTGATAGTCAATGCTTAAAACACAACTGATATGAATTTGCATCTAAACAAGTAATATTGCCAGTATATCTACCTTCCATCAAGCGATTATCTTTGGGACTGCTCTCTTAATCAGTGGTATAGTCACTTCATGTTTCATGGCTATTCTAATTTACAGATCTGTTATCCATTTTCACTGAAAAAATAAATCTGACAATTCTCTCTTGTGATATAATAAAGGTCTATGATTTAGAAAAGATGTAGAATGCCAAAAAAAGAGGCGTAGTGGTTATAATTCTGAGGAATAAACCATCTCGTTTACTCCTAGGCACTGTAACTAATCACTTGTCTCCTAGATGCGCGATTACATGAAAAATGGATCTAGAAATATTTAGAAACCGTACGACAGTGGACCGGTCCTTAAAGGGGATGGCTAGTAACTGATCAATGGGAATCAGTGGGAATGATGGGGGATGATTGTTCCAATCCTTGTGGGACTCATTTAAGAGTACATTATATATCTATTGTTGTGTGAAAATTATTTTGCTTCAGAATTGTCTCATATTCAAGTAATGTGCAGTTAATCGTTAACGATCGCCTCGTCACTGTACAGGCATGCTAACCTGGAAACATTAAACTGCACATTACTTGAATATGAGACAATTCTGAAGCAAATAATTTTAACACAACAATAGATATATAATGTACTCTTAAATGAATCCTACAAGGATTGGAAAATCATCCCCTAACATTCCTACTGATTCACACTGATCAGTTACTAGCCATCCCCTTTAATGTATATTGACGTACGAAATTCAGCTGTTGTCATGGAAGGGAGGGAACTAATATCGATATTTACGATGAATCTTTGGCCAGAAAAAGGAATGTATTGTGAAATGCCAGTCTGAGTGTAACAAAACAACAAAAAAAAAATTTCAATGAAATATGGGAGTAGATAAATCTTATGGAGGAGTATGAACTGTTACTCTTCATAAGGATATCATGACATTATGTCATTAAAACACATTGCTATTCAAATCTGCAGTGTAGAAATGTGTATCGTTAAATTCAGGTAGACGATATAATCGAATAAACATTATTAGTCTACCTGAATTTTTACGTTACGACCCGTGACGGTCATGGCGATACGATACTTTACGATACAGTATCTTATTGTTTCTTTCGTAGATTTTGGCTCCAACATATTTCAAGTTACAGTAACACTTGCGCACCTATGCTGTGGGAGTTATATCTATGAGTGAACATATCATGTTTGTTCTAATGATCAAGTTATTATTCACTTTGAGTTTAACTGCTTTTAGTGCATTGCTAAATTCTAATAAAGAAATCATGGATATACCACTCGTATCATTATTGTTCCACAGTATAGTAATAGCACACAGCCTTTTAAATGATACTACACAGTTAAAAATGGATACCTTCAACAAGTGTGTTATGTGTGCCGCTTCTCACATCAAGAAAGTGTGGGAAAATATATCTGCCTTTTTTTTTTCTGTTCACAAACACTGAAATATCATGGCTCTCTCCTTTCGCATGTCCTAAGATGACAAACTGCATGTGTGCGAACATGATTATAGTGTTTGATTTTAAAAAAAATGGAATCATTGTTTAATTCAGGTATATGAATTGGAATACGGCTTCGTTTCCTCTTTCATATTACTATTCTCGTTTTCCTTGTTTTCTTCAACCGAGGAGGGTGGAAATAAAGTAGCAATTCGAGAACACAGAGACACGTTGGCATCATCCTTCACACAGCACTGACGGACTCGCGGGACGTACCTGGCTTCGCGTCGTACTGTTTACACGTTGCTATGGTTTCATTGCATATTTCAATATTTGCCAAGCCAACATCGACGGCTGGCTGACGAATAGTCTGCATCTTTCAGTCTCACTAATGGCTTTTGATCTTTTCATTCTTTATTTTCTCAGTCTTTGCTACTCAATTCAATATTCAGCATCGTCACCGAATCTTCTAGACGGCAGTAGCCAAGTGTAGAAAATTATCAGAGATATCCAAAGAATATAAATATTTTAGCACAGGACACTGAGAGTGAGGGGTATTTCAATCATTCTCATTTTGTAGTTTCAGTAAAGGGAAGCAAAAATTGTGAATATTTCATATCTCTCTGCAACTATCAACAGCGTTTATTTGTAGCGAGAAAGCTTATCACTAATGTAAAGTATAAACGCTGCAAATGCTTTAAAACTACAAGATATACGATCTTAAAAAAATCATCAGAACCTTCTGCAATGTCTGGATTTTAGCTCTGGTTCTCCTTCGTATTTCATTTTCTTGATGCGCTTCAAAGTATTTTCTTGGAAAAAAAAAAGAAGGGATTGCTCATGTTTCTTCATTATGAAGCTGGATATGTATCTCCAGTATGTAATAAGTTTCTTCTTTGATTGTATTACTTTAAGATTATGTTAATGAATATTTGATATCATTTATTTACCTATACCAATACTTCGTTAGAAAATGTTACTTTTCACTAGGCTTCACTAAAATATCCATGACGCCATACTATTGTTCAGTTTTCCTACTGTTCTACATAATGGCGAATAGTTAGGGACAGAATGTCGTATTATTTGTGATCTATTCCAGTTTGCTAAGATATATTTGTAGATGGCCAAACTAGTCTAATACACTATTGCATACTTGTTTAAGCGTAGGGATCTTTCGACCTCTGCCCCTTTCTTATCTGTTTCCTTTTTGTTATTCTTTTTTTTTCAAATTGTGGTAGTCAGAGCTACAGTGGAGTGACGGTGATATTCAATTTTATAAACAAGAAAAACAATTATTTCGAAGTGCTTTCGTAGTTTACTAAGACTGGAAATTGTTCTTCCTTGTTAATTCGTATTATATTGATCATCGAGTTAGGAGCTATTAAAACAGTTTGCAAAATAAACTTATGGGAGGCTTGCATCTGTGCTAGTTTATATCGAAAACGGAGAAAACTTGAGTCATGTAGCTTGTGTCACTTCATACATCTCCTCCTTCTCCCCCTCCTCTCTCTCTATCTCTCTCTCTTTCCGTCTTTTAAAAGGAGGTACAAAATTACAGGTGTATGCACAAAATCCTAATATGTGAAAAATATCTCGCTCTGAACGCCTGTTGAAGCTTTCAAAATTAGGTTGATTGCTCGTCGTAATTATTATGTGAACTATTATGACTCCAGAGAAAAACATAATATTGAAACATAACACAGAAAGTATATTGCCCGTGAAATCATCACTAAATTTCGTTGGTCTGATTAGTATAACCATTTCAAATGTCATACTACATTTCAGACACAAAAGCACCTACTTTGAATATTATTATGGAATTCCATTTTTCTTTGCTCATTTTTCCACTAATGTTATTTTACAATACATATCATACACATAATAGCCTTATACTTCATTGCAAGTGACATCGAAAAGAAGTTCGAGGGTGTTATTGACAAGACGTCTCATAATGATGGCCCTTCTCACTGTCATCGGCCTTCGCTTAAAGGGATGATATGGTATTGGTTGAGGCGAGGATTCAGCTCTTGACTTTTTACGAGAGACTTGGAAATCACTTTACGAAAACTTAAATGGCATACAAATTTTAGAAGAATTCGAAGTTTATTTGTTGAAAATCGGCTTTGAAATAGCTGAGATCTCAAAACAAAATGTAAAATAAAGCGATCGTAATAAATGGTGGGTCCCACTTCATATTAGAATCGCTTTGTTTTAGATGTCTCAGCCATTTCAAAACCAAGTTTCATCTAATAAACTTTGAATTCCTCTTAGAATCATGATTATGCTCTTTCACATTTCATAAGATGTTCGAATTTTCAAAAAAAAATAATCATTAAAAAAACGTTGGAAATATAAAGCACGATCTAAACCGAAACTGTACCAAAAATAATTAGACTGCCATGCTACGAGACAATTCAAATTATCGTAACTTACCAAACAATTTAGTTGGGTCTGGGGTGACCTTTGTCATACCACCATGACCTTTCTTTGTAAGAGCAATTGGCCGGGTTATAGTTGGGCCAGTCATGAACGCACGAGTCACTGCAGGTTTAGAACGAATATCCCTGTCTCCCGGAGTATCTGTTCTCATTCCTTCTTGCTGTCGACAGGACTTCCCTTCGAGTCCTATAGGGCAGACACCAACCCAACTCCGGCGAGTTTGTGGTTCAGGTGTTCCTGTCTTCAAACCGCCTTTGGTCTCAAACATCCTTCCTGTTGGATGATGGCGATCATTTCCCTCCCCTTCCCCACTTCGAGGGGGCTGTGATCGAAGAGCTGTGCCCGTTGGTTGTACCTCTCTGGTCCTATGTGGCTTTCCTGACGGACGGCTGGCATGATACCAGTACGGCCGCATAGTAGACGTCTCCCTTGGACGGTGATTACCTTGCATGTCGCTCGGAGGTTTTGAACCTCTTACGACTGAGGTTGATGGCGTTCCTCTTGGTGTCCGCGGAGTACGTTCGCCTGGATGTGATGGCTTGAGACGTGTGTTCTCAGTGCGTCCTCCCATATCAGTAAGAGCTTCTGTCACTTGTCTCTTGTCTCCATCTTCAAACTCTCCATCCTGGTCGAGTGACGCTTTCCCAGTTGCAGGGAATTCGCGCTGTTCATTGTCAACACCACCTGACACAGCAGATGACGTCTTATGGGACTGACTAACAGTTTCTCCGTCTCCATTTTCGTTGTCATATTTATCCCCGCTCTGCTGACTCTGCGGTTGAGGTGTTCCGGTCTTGTATTCATTCTTGGTCTCCATCATCTTCTCTGATGGGTGGTGATGACCACTGTCCTCCCCTTCCCTGCTCTGGTCCATCTCTTCTCCTTTTGTCTGTGTTGGGCGGTGGCTTTCATCGGGATGCGGTGTTCCACGGTGGCCCGCTTCCATGTTAACATCAAAAGGCGCTTCGGTGTCTTCATGTATAATTCCCTTTGTTGAAGGGGAAGATTCCTTTGGTGTGTCCGGAGTCTGCTCGTGCATATTCGGTGACTGATAGTTGAATGTTATCTCAGTGTGTTCTTCTCGATTATGAACGGCACCTGTTGCTGGTCGATCGTTTTGGAGTCCTCCTTGTCCGTCGTTGATGGTCCCTTCTGGATTTGGTGTAGAATCCCCTGTATTAGGATATTCCTTTTGTTCATTCCTGTAAATGCTTGTCACAGTCGATTGTGTCTGATAACGCATCTGAGTGCTCCCTAGATTTGCCTGACCTGGTTTCGGTGTTTTCATGTTGCCCCCAGCGGCTTGTTCCGTGAGGTAACTGTGATCGCCTTCCATTCGTGGTCCCTTCGTTGATCCATGCATGTCTTCAGGGTCTCTTGTCCGAGGATTCTCCGTGGCAGTCTGCCAATTAGACGTCGCATCTCCGTTGTCACCTTTGTTAACTCCGGGAGTTGGTTCCATTCCCACATCGCCGCCTCTTTGTTGCGTTGTCATCTGTGCAGTCCCACCCCCTTTACCAACCTTACTATTCTTCCCTCCTTTCGAATCAGTCGTCATATCCCGGGAATGCACACTGTCGTTTGCGGCATCGATGAACGACACTGTGGTTGAGTTGTTGTTGGTATGGACAAACATCCTTTTCGTAGTTGACTGGATCTCTTCTGTGTTGGGGTCAGCTGTTTGTTCCTGGTCTTGAATTCGGTCACCTTCCTCTCCTCCAGGCTCTGATCCGGTAAACTTGTCTTCAGGTGATGCGGATGGTTTGCCAGTCTTCCCATGATGACTTCCAACAGGTGTTTGGGTCTCAACAGGCGAATTGGTAGACGGTAGGTTACCATGGGGCATACTACCGGGAATGTTATCTTGGTTGTCTGATGAGTCTGCTTGTGCCGGTGCACGGGATGTGCTTGTCGGGAGCTTCCCGCTACCAAGGTTATGAGCGCCCGGCATCGTGGTCACATGATGAAACGGCTGCTGTGTCACTTCTTCTGGACTCCTCTTTCTTCTCACTTCAGAACGACCTGACAGAGTCTCTCCGTAAGTCTTCCTGCTACCAGTAGTCTGGTCTCTCGGGGACTGGTGCCGATAACCCTGGATGGCCTCTGCCCCATACAACTGAATACAACTCATGGATACCAACATTAAACAATATAAAATACTCATGTTTGTCATCTCCTCTTTCCTTTTGAAAAAAAGAACTCCCTCCTCCCAATGAAGTGCGATCACAAAGCACAAATTCGAAGAATGTAGGTAGGTGCCGGTGAAGCATGCACGTCGCACACAGTTCCAGTGTAAAGAGATGATCATCGATACAATCTTTGAAAACCTAGAAATGTTTCTCCAGATCCTTTAAGCATTGCTTATTTTAGCCAGATAAACGTGTCTCCTACTTAGCACTGTGTTTTAAGATGATTTGCAGTTGCAGTCAGTGTTTGTGCTGGTTGAAATGGGGAAACTGTTGATGAAATACTACAATAAAAAACTTCAAATTCTGCGAACCCGCAGGACATCCTAGACTGCCTGGAAACAACTGAGACCGCCACTGACAGGTGGAGACTTGTTGCTTTCAGAAGAGCGAACTGGAAAAGGTGAAGAAACAAGATCTGCTGTTCTTTCGAAAATTTGCCATTAGGGTTCCTTTGCTCCTTTATCGATTCTACAAAACAGATACAAAGGGGTAATTACGCGAAGTATTGAACGCAAGCAAAGAAACAATCGATGGTAATTGACGTTCTTGATTCTTGGGATGGAAAAGAAAGAGCAGGAAGTACGGGAGAAGGTCACGTGAAAGTGTCCTGTTTAAAACCATGTCATAAATTGATGCAGTGATTTTACCACAAAAACTAGTCAGTAGTACCTTGGTTACGCTATTGATGTGGCAAGCGAACGTGATTTTGTTTTCGTCCCACACAAAAGCAATTAAATTGACAAAGGCCATTTTTATCAAAATGTCAAATGTTTCATTTGTTTTTATTTCATACCAGCAGTATTTGACAACAAAGATTTTAAGAGGATGATTTGTGTCTGTTAACAACGATCTATATTCCTGTGCTATCAATCAGCATATCTTCGTTGATATCCAAAAATGTACACCAGCTTACTGTTTGGAGAGGTTTCTCAAAGTCGTACCACTCACTCGCAACCATCGTCGTCGTCCTGGATAATATTCCTCGTTATAAATGTTGGTGATGCCATTTCAAATTTATATTATTATTTTGATGACATAGCGTAATTATTAGACCACTCACACATTCTTGACAGACTGACACCTACACAAATACGTCGTACTATTTGGAATGGGGCTTGACGAGGTCTAGAAGTGGTGATGAACATTAAACCTTGATATACAGAATCCATTCAATTTCTGTTTAAGTAGAAAGGAATAAGAAAGTTTCAGCAGCTTAATGATTACGCCTTCACGATTATGGTACGAGATAATCATCATTTAACGCAAATACATCAATCAGGTAAAATAAAGGTGGGGTTGAGTCTTCAGATGGTAGGTTAGCAAATACTAATAACACTATTCTCATTAAAAAAAAAAAAACCTTAACCCATACATCTCTTCTGGGAAGGTTTAAAATGTCATTATTATCTTAATGTTTCATGTTGAGATGTCCCTCTGTGTTCGCCTAATTTGAACTTAAGTTTGTTCAAATAAGACAGTAATATTGCTTTGCCTCCATTTCACCTTCATCATCTTTCTTCTTCCTCTTGCTTTCTTTTAATTTGTTTTCTTGTGTTTATATCTTGGTCACATGGTGTTATTCGTTTGATTTTTTTTTCTTTTTACTTAGAAAACTAGAAAGAAAATATATGTGCTAATATATATATATTTTTCTGTATTGTCTTAGATGCAAAATTATCAATATAGAGGATAACCACTGTCATTGATTTCTCTGTCATTTTCTAGTTTTGACTACACGCCACGCGGTCGATTGGACCAGAATCCAAAATTGTGTTACCTATAATGGGAAGTTGAGTGTCAAGACCTAACATTCTGCCATACTAATAAAAGTTACATTACTTCACTTCCCTCTTTGATTGTTCAACATTAGCTAAGTGGTGGGCAATTGTATACTGATGTCACGCACTGCTTCGGACGCTGTTTAACTTGTGGATCTGTGTGAAACAAAACTTTCAAAAGAAATCGAGAGAAAAATCATAATAGGTACGTATAATATCTTTTGATCAAGTATTATGTATTTATACCAGTGAAAAACGTCTTGTAAGCACATTGTAGTGGTTTTTTTTTTCAGGATCCCTCTCTCTAAGAAAAGCTTTGAATAATACGTCAATTCAGTGTAGACAAACGCTCATCTCAAAACAGTGTTCAAAATACAAAGACCGACAAAGGAAATCTTGTAGCTGTTCCAAAGAATGGATTATTTCCATTGTTCAGTGGACAATAGATACTATTAAAATAAAGCTGATATACATTTTCCTAATGTATAACTACATACAATACATTTATTAATTCTCCGTGACGTTGACAACGTAGATAATTTCAATATATATGCCCTGTACTCAAGACCCACATTTTTTTTTTTTCACCAGGCATTCATATTGCGTACTCTCTTGGAGGTGCCTGGGCCTCTGAATGTTTTTAAACAGATATAATGGCGCTATACAAATGTTGTGGGTCGATCAATCATTCAATCGATCATTTTATAGCAAGCATTGATATTTCTCGATTCCTCTTTCTGATAAGCAGTAAACATGCGATATACACATCAAATTCTATTATGAGCCTTTCTCTGTAACTCACCTTTTCTCCCTCAACCTCTTTCCTTCTCTCTCTTTCCCTTTCTATCTTTCTCTCTTTATGAAGAGTTTTCAACCAAAAGGCGATAAATCCATAAAAATGATGGACTTAGCGCCTTTTGGAACTAAGCTCTTTATATTTATATTTATCAAATTCACTTAGAAAAAAATGGTATGGCATCTTGCTATTCAAGAAAGTCAGCTGATTTCGCTTTTGAATCGGCCGTGGTATCGAAGACTACGAAGACTTTTTGTCACCAACCTCTAAAAGGATTCCACTGGCGCTAATAATGATGAAAAGCAATTAAAACGAGAAATGATCGCTACACGAGGTCGTTATAATGAAAAATTCACTTGCTACTCGCTCTTTTGGTAACGGAGCCATCGGATCTTCCTCCGTTGCCTAGCAACGTCAAACAATACAACCAAGCGAGTCATATCTGCATCATTGATAAAGTTTTGGGCCGTGCTCACCCGGTATTTGAAGGTAAGATCAGAAGGAAGATGGAGGATTGAGCAATCTGCTCTTTCATTTTTTTTTTCTGTTCTGTTTTCATCGCAGGAAAGGAGATGTATCAAAAATACTCCTAACAATCTCATTTGTTTTGATTTATGAAAGCTTCCAATGATAACCTGGGAGATAAATGAAGCTTGAACTAGGATAAACGATTTCTGATTAATTATTTATTGGGTTACTTTGTGGATCTGTACAACAGAAAACAAAACAACACAAAACATCCTTCTTGCTTAATAAATCCCCGCCAATTTGCAAGCACCCCATTGAATCAAACATGGATTCGTAAGGGCTAAACGACGAGTCCCCTCCCCGAAACCTGTTCGCGCTTCTCTGCAGATAGACGCCAGATAAAAGAATAATGCCATCAAGTCAACATGAAAAGTTACCTTTGTTTTTCCACGTGAGGGTTTATTGTTTGTTTGTTAGTTTGTTTTTGTCGCCTAGATATTTTAAAGGGGAAGGCTAGTAACTGATCAGTGGGAATCGGTGGAAATGCTGGGAGATGATTGTTCCAATCCTTATGGGATTCATTCAAGAGTTCATTGTATATCTATTGTTGTGTGAAAATGATTTGCTTCAGAACGGTCTCATATTCAAGTAATGTGCAGATTAATGCTCCGTCACTGACCAGGGACGCTAACCTGGAAGCATTAAACTGCACATTACTTGAATATGAGACCATTCTGAAGCAAATCATTTTCACACAACAAAAGATATACAATGAACTCTTGAATGAATCCCATAAGGATTGGAACAATCATCTCCCAGCATTTCCACTGATTCCCACTGATCACTTCCTAGCCTTCCCCTTTAAGGGTATGCTTCTCTGAGAAGAAGTAGTTATATTCGTGCATAATCTGCAAAGAAATCCGATATATAATTACTCGTCGTGTTTCCGTATGTTTATCATGTGGTTTGCTTTTATGTTTTCATGATGTTGCCGGGTTTTGTTTTGCATTGTTTTGTTTTTTGTTGTTGATCGAAACAAATAACAGAAATCTACCTGTGGGGTTCGGGTAGGCGGTGTCTGTCAGCCAAGCATACGGAATCCACGTTTGTCAACAGGGTTATACACAGCATGCCTTTTGCGTTTTTTTACTGTAACATTACTAATGCTATTACTATTACTATTATCATTATCATTATCATTATCATTATCACTATCATTATCATTATCATTATCATTCTCATCACTACTATTGGAATGCATTTATCCAAGATTAAGTTTGTGATTGTTTCTCTCTTCCTTGAATCCTTCCTTCACTCAATCGACGAACGCGGCATAATCCATTATGGTCCTATCATGAAAAGCGACATTTTACTGCATCGTTTGCGCAGCAGTCCATGTACTCCAGTCAGGCGTGGCGGTAAAGTGAGAGCGACAATGAGACTGTGTCACGTGACCTTCAAGCAGCATTCTGATTGGCCGATTAATTGACTGGTTCATCGCTGGTTCATCGTTAGCAAATTATCTTGCATGATTGACATGTGAGGGCACTAAAAGACATTGATTTTCAATGCAATTCCCTATTCAGTCAACATGTTTTATCACTTGTATGATACTTGCATGTTCTTTTACTTGTAAGTTGATATCAATTTACATTAATCTTGAAAAACAAAATCTTGCTTTTAGCAACAAATGGAAGGACACTGTTTGCCATCCTTGCTGTAAAACATTCGCGGTAGTCCCATCAAATTTATGACCAAGGAATATGAGTTGAAATGAATTTTATCTTTCTGCTTCATAACATACATCAGGAGAACGACGGTCGTGAAGTCATTTTTTTTTCTTTAGAAAATCTATCGCCCAATTCAATCATAGAAATATTGTAAGATCCGTTTCCCTACATGGATTGCTTTACATTCACTTTCAAGTCCACTCTAGAAGTTTAAATTGCGAAGGTTTAAACAGATATCAGCTTTCACACTTGTATGCCAGTCTTTCATTTTTTCCGGTTATTAAATCCGTGCATTTTCTGAGTAATTGAACAGAGCGTTAGAGAATTACCTGAACTTGGTCCGTTTTTAGAGCCAGGCTGTCTTCCCCGCAGGGTGCCACTCCGACTACTATCCTTCTCAGTGTCATCTCTTGGTTTACCTTGCTCGGTTCTATCTTCTTTGCCTTCGGGTGAAGTTCTGGATGGATAATCACCCCGTTTGTCTCCATGTTCGGTTCGTGGTGGATTATCCTCTGATTCGTCTCCAGGTGGGGTTCGGGGTGGTTTATCCCCCTTTTTGTTTCCAGGTGAGGTTCGGGGTGGTTTATCCCCCGATTCGTCTGCAGGTGGGGTTCGGGGTTGTTTATCCCCCTTTTTGTCTCCAGGTGAGGTTCGGGGTGGTTTATCTCCCGGGTTGTCTCCAGGTGAGGTTCGGGGTGGTTTATCCCCCGATTCGTCTGCAGGTGAGGTTCGTGGTGGTTTATCATCCGTTTTGTCCCCAGGTGAGGTTCGGGGTGTTTTATCCCCCTTTTTGTCCCCAGATGAGGTTCGGGGTGGTCTATCTCCCGATTCGTCTCCAGGTGAGGTTCGAGGTGGTTTATCACCCGTTTTGTCTCCAGGTGAGGTTCTGGGTTGTTTATCCCCCGATTCGTCTGCAGGTGAGGTTCGTGGTGGTTTATCATCCGTTTTGTCCCCAGATGAGGTTCGAGGTGGTTTATCACCCTTTTTGTCTCCAGGTGAGGTTCGGGGTGGTTCATCCCTCGGTTTGTCCCCAGATGAGGTTCGGGGTGGTTTCTCTCCCGGGCTGTCACCAGGTGAGGTTCTGGGTGGCTTATCATCCGGATTATCTCCATGGGAAGTTCGACGTGGATCATCACTCGAGTAGTCTCCATAAGGTCCAGGATATCCTCTGCTGGATGACATTTTGTAAGGGCTTTCATCGGATCCGCCGCCGGGTATGGGCGGTTTGGCTCTTCCTTGTTCTTCGGGCTCGTCGTCCCGTTCAATAAAACGGGTGAAGTATTTCAGCAAATCGGTCAAAGTTTTCGTTGAAAGTTGAGTGTCTGCTGAGAGCCTGTCAATTTCGTCACGAAGATGTCTGTTGAAAGCAATTATTGTTTCATCTACTTCTCTTGTGAGGTCCTTTAGGTCATTTCTTACAGACTCAGTAGGACACACTGAACAGGTCGTTGACGAACTGTTCACACTCTTATCGCAAGAGACGAGAAAATTTCTATCCATGCCAGACTTATGAGAGTTACACCACGAGTCGATCATATCAGAAATTTTTGACAAAACAGTCAGGAATTTCACTTTGAACCTAAAACTGTCATCCCTCTTTGCATTGATACTAAAAAGACGTCTTTGCATTTCTTGTGGTAAGGAACATTTTTTGCCCATCTTGAATTTGGATCTCTGGTATTCCCTGGTAAGTTCCTCGGACAGATTTCTTGCGTATACTGAGCGAGGAGAGTGGTTACGTCTGGTGATATTCATTGTTAGATTTGAGGGGATACGTTCATTCCATACAGGTCTGTCGGGATATGTCACGTTGCCGCGACCAGTGTTCCTCCTTCGTACAACACCAGAACCTCTGATTCTCTTTGATAAATCAGTGTCTGTCCCGTTGATGAAGTCAGAGTCACCAGCAGAAGGTAGTCCACTCTGCCCGTTCCTATTTCTGTAGTCATACGGCCTGTCATAGTCGGCAAGGATCTCCGAAACCTTTCGCGAACACGTAGACAAACCATGCCCAAGTGACGTCATCAACTCTAGAAGAAATTCCTCAACTTGGAATAAATCCTCAGTATCATCCTCGTAGGCAGTGTCCATAGGAATTTGTTGCGTGGAGTTCTCCATTGACGCTCTTTCAACTTCCGGTGTGAGGTCTAAGAACCTAGCCACGGACCTCGATCCGAACACCCCAATATCTCCCGGACAAGACTTGTCCTTGGAGCGATACATCTTCTTACGTTTCCATTTCCCTGTCTGCGCCCCATCAAAACTGGAGATGTGTGGTGGATGGCCGTCCCATAGGTGACGTCTGTCGTTTCCCCCTTGGACCCGATGAAAATCTCTTACAGCTGCCAAGTACTTTTCCAGGTTATGAGTGTTGTTGTGTTGGTTGGCTGACGATACGAGAAGGCCAAGAAAGGCATCCCTCAAAAACCACTGCAAAACCGGAAACCTCTTCTTATGCCAAAACTTAGGTGGTCGTGTTGTGTTCCTAGCATCTCCGTGACGAGTACGTTTACCTCCACCTCTAGCACTCTCTACGAGGTCAACTTCTATATCTACTAGGGTCATATTTCTAAAGGTATCGTATTCATGTCTCATCGATTTTTTTCTTTTTCGTGAAGGTTTCCTTCCCTCCGCCCAGCTCAAGAAAGTCTTCGCATGAATACATGCTGATCGATATTGGTTGTCCATGACTGTCAATACTCGAGCAAATGTCAATATCTTGAGCAGACCAACCGGAGAGCGATTGACCACAAGTTCCACGTACTGCTCGAGGGAAAGTTTCTTCTCCTGTTGCAGAAAGAATGACTCGCTTCTCCAACGCCGATGTAAAAGTTCCATCAGCATTTTACGCTTGTGACTGATGCCATGATGCATTCTTTTCGAAGATTGCCACTTGAAACGACGCCCAGCCATTTCGTCTTCTTCCGCGTCATCATTTACCTCGTCGTATTCCCCAAAGGAATCTTCTGTGAAGTACCAATCTTCTCTTCCAATATCTTTGAAAACGCCATCAGGTTCCATCATTGATTCACCTTGTGACGAAGAGGACATGAAGGAGTCTAAACCTTCACTGAAAGAAATGAATGAGTCGTACTCTGATACGTCATCAATTCCTTCAAAAGCCGTCTCTTCCTCGATTATCTCATCCCTGAATATCTCCTCGTCGATTATCTCCTCGCCGATTATTTCCTCGTCGATTATCTCCTCCTCGGTCATCCAATCTTCGACATCGATTTCATCGTCGTCACCGTTGTCAATGTACATCCAGTTGCTCCTTCTCAATGTGATGTGAATACACCCTCTTTCCAAGATACCGCGAAATTTTCTTCGGAACATACCTGTAAGTAAGATAAGTTCGTTGTCCGTTTCTGGAACTAAGTACTAGTCCATTTTTGTGTGCGTTGCGAGTGCGTTCCGAGTGCGTAGCGAGTGCGTTGCGAATGCGTTCCTTGTGCGTTAAGCGTGCAACACTGAATAAAGCAGGTCTGAATGTCTTGTAATCTTGAACTGAAAATATTGTGCGTAAAAAGTGTATCAACTCTCAAACATCGCGATCATGCTAATTCTTAATAGGACTTTCCTGACGAACCGTGGATTTACTATTAACAATAGGTATGCAAATAACGTTATGGATATCCAAACAACCTAGTTTTTTATATCATTTTGAAGTGATGTGAATTTGTACAGCATACTTGAAGATGACGTTGTATCTAACTAAGTAAGCATAAATCTGACACTTTTTTTTTTGTTTTGCATAGCTTTATATCAATAGTTGATACACTTTTGTGTTTAATGAACTCAAGGCGGTGTTGAAAATAAATGAAATCCTCGAGGTGTGTGCCTGAGACAACGACCAATTGTCAGTTGTCATTGACTGATTTCGTAGATTTAATTTCTGTTTAGAGAAACAGCGTGAGCGAAAACTGTGCGTGAAGTTAAACAAGATCTGTGAGTGTAAAACATGAGGCTTCGGATAACACACAATCTTTGAAAAGACTTAAGATTCCGTGTCATATTCAAAACAAAGAAAAGCCCATTATCTATCTGAAATCGCAGATTGGCAGAATTCAGAAATGAAAATATCTTAAAATAACGCCAAAATGTGTCATGGTGAATGGATGTCATGCAATAAAAAATACAAAAACCAGGGTTCAAGCCGTAAAGCTGTAAATAATATTAAAAAAATACTGAATAAGCAAAAGCAGATCAGCGATTTTTTTTTCATGATTGCGGTAAGTTTGTTTGACTAAACGTGACATGTGAAGATGCTTAAGGGGTAGCTCCATCTTTTTTTTTTTTTCGTTCTCTAAACCTCCTTCCCTGTTCAATCAATCTAACTTTTGTTTTGGTAATGATGATATTGTGATAATAATTTATATGGAAAATCCTGATGTACGGCAACTTGGTTTCTGTCAACAAAAAAAAAGAATGTAACTTACTCATAATAAATCTTATGCAACACTATAACATTGCAAATTGGGTCTGAATATGTTAATGATTTCAAGTTTCCATGAGAAGTGGATATTACATTTATCCTATTTTCCAAGACATTAAGCACATTAAGAATCCAAGTTACTTGGTCACTTGCGAGAGAAATACTCGGTAGATCATCCTAGTCTAATGACGAGAACCGTCTCACTAAAAGAATAAAAATATTTTTGAGCGAATGTTGATTGCTCTCAGAATCATGGGAAAGAGTTCTTTTTCTTTTATCTAATTTTTTCCTCTCGACAGAGGCAATATGAATTGAAAACTGGAGATGATAAACACTAAAATTGTGGGAAATGTTGATTTTAAAAGACGATGAATGCATTTATCAATGCAACAAAATGGCAGCTTAATAATGAACTCTGGCTTTGACAATGAAGGTCTCAGCATGAAAGCTCCTTCGGAATATGCCCATTCATCTCCCAATATAGATCATGCCACCGTACCATTCTATCTAACCAAAGCTTCATTTCACAGACGAGGGACGACGAACAGGAGTGCCATCACGCCAGCCAAGAGTAACCCACTCTTTCCCAACCCAAAATTCAACTACTTGGATATCGAAAAACCCCATCCCCAAAATCCTGGCACGGTGAGCTGGCTCTAACGGATTAGCGGCACTACCTACCGCATCTCGTGAGTTTAGGAACTTCATGTTTGTAATCGTGTATCATAGGCCTATTGTTTTCATTCTGTCCAGATGTTGAAGACAGAAATGCTAAACCACAATTTCTAACGAAAAGGACGTGTAGCATTCTCGCGAGAGAGAACACCGAAATTAAACTTAAGGTGTTACCTCATGAAGTAAAAGAAAAACTAAACAAAAGCTCTGAATTTACAAATCACGTGTTTGATGATAGATAACCGGTGGCAATGTGTTACAAGAGTGCCATGTGAGAATATCATACTTACTGTCTCTCCTTCCCGTCACCGTGTTTTTTTTTTTTGTTTTTTTTTTTAGACGGCGCAGATTGGGGACCCTAAATATCTATTTGGGACCCTATCCCTAAACCTAACCCTAATCCTAATCCTAACCCTAACCATCAAACCCTAACCCTAACCCTAACCCTAACCCATACCCCAACCCTAACCCTAACCCTAACCAAAAACCCTAACCCAACGTTTTTCCCATAGGTTTAACACGCGCCATGCCCCAATCTGTGCCGTCTTAAAAAGAAAAACGCTTCCCGTCATTAGGGAGCTTTAGATTTTAGACGCGCGGGCGTTCAGAGGGGGAAAAAATGTTCTGAGCGTGCGCAGAAGCGTGCGTCAACTTGACCCGCGCTTCTGCGCATGCTCAGAACATTTTTTTTCCCTTTGAACGTCCGCGCGTCTAAAATCCAAACCTCCCTAATATAAGCATGACATCATAACTACCATGCATAAATTACACGTAAGGAAAGTTTACCATTTATAAGGGAATGTGCTGGCATACATGCTTTTCCTCAAGAGTCATGCATTATCAACGCCCAAGCTGGCGAGGAGAGCTCCTGTCCAAAAATCATTTTGGGCAAGATAAAAAGTGACTGACATAAATATACTACTTTATGAAAGTATTTCAATCCGTGCCTTTCTAACAAAAACTGACATATGCAAATTGGATTTTCCGTACAACTTTACTGAAAAATGTTTCTAAGGTACTTGTTAATTGAAAAGCTCGTAATTTGCTATAGGTCTGGACAGAAGAACAATGCGAAGATTTAAAGGACAAGTTCACCTTCATAGACATGTGGGTTGAGTGAATGCAGCAATATTAGTAGAACACATCAGTGAGAGTTTGAGCAAAATCGGACGATCCGTTCAAAAGTTATGAATTTTTGAAGTTTCTGCTCAGTCACGGCTGGATGAAAAGACTAAGTAAGCTTGTGATGTCACATGAGTACAACGATATAAAGAAAGAATAAAGAAAATTCAACATATTTCCATTTTTCTCGTATAACAAAAGAAAACTCGACTTCTCTCTTTCAGAAGGCAGGGGGAATAATATTACCCTTAACATACGTCAGTAGCAAGTCGAAGAAATGTGCACTTTATTCAAAAAGTAAAACTTTGTCAAATTCTCTTTTTATTTTCCTTATATAGTTGTACGCATGTGACATCATACACTGTAGTAGTCTTGTCATCCAGCAGTGACTTCGCAGATACTTGAAATATTCATAACTTTTGAACGGATTGTCCGATTTTCCTCAAACTTTCACTGACGTGTTCTACTAATATTGCTGCATTCTCTCAATCCTAATGTATATGAAGGTGGACTTGTCCTTTAAATACGTTAGCAAACCAGTCTGTAATAAAGATAAAAGCAATAATCCCGGAACTAGAAGAAATGCATATTAACATCTTAGCAACGAAAATAGGACGCTTTTTGTCAGTGATGTTGAAAAGTAATCTTAAAGGCCGAAAACACCATGCAGGCAAAGATTAGAAAGCTAACAAATAATTCTATTTGCTCTCTACAGGATTTTAAATTTTTGCTGAATAACAGGCAATGATAACTGAAATTCACTCTCTAAAAGAATAAATGAAAACATATGATATAGGTCTACCTATATATTCATATCGTTATTAACAACTCGTTTTTATCATAAAGACTTACAATTAGTCAAATAAGGAAATCTAATTCCTATGGGAATAGTGAAGGCTGAGCGTGAAGTAAAGTGCTTGAATAAGAAAAAGCTAATGATCATGTATTGCACAGTAGATAAGTGTAACGCTTTTGATATGAACAAACGTGGTATAAAAAGATTGCTGCTGGAGCAAAGAGTGGATTCATAGTGCCTTTAAATAGAAAGATATGGACACAGTCATAATCATTGCAATCTTCATTCATATATTGTACAGAGATCCCAACAGTTACCCTTTGCAGTATCTCTACTGGTTTTTGCCAAAGATATACAGGTTTCATGGACAGTCATATTTATTTTCAAATTGTATGACTGCACATTTCTACTCGAGTAGAGGTAAAAGAGGCCTTTTCATCGCTCCGAATACTGCAGTACTGTTGAAAAGTTGGCATCACTGTACGTATAATAACGAATACAGATAAAAAGGGACTGGTTGCAAAACGGGTCACGCGATATTTCTGAACATTTTTTTTTAAGTAAGTCCGTCATCAGATACAGCAAAATAAAATATTTTCCATGATACCTAATTTGTTGCATAACAAGGAATATGCTTTAATCAAATATACATGAAATTCTTCCGTCGAGATGTTTTCATTGCAACTAATTGACAAATTGCCCTTCATCGACGTAAATAAGCACTGAATTGATCAGTGTTTTAGTAGTAGCCATGATAAAACAAATCATGGGCGTACATACTCGAATCCTGCTTGAGTATGTACGCCCATGATTTTTTGTCATGGCTACTGCTAAAACACTGATCAATTCAGTGCTTATTTACGTCGATGAAGGGCAATTTGTCAATCAGTTGCAATATGCCTTAAGTTATGCTAAATTATTCCATGTTTTCTTATTATTCTACTTGTTTTGAGCAGGACTATGGGTATATGTGACCGTGCATCCCAAAACGAACAAAAAGTCGCACGCAGAGATTTTGTGTGAGGACTGAAAATAGGTGAATTGGGTCAACCTAATCAATTTTGAGTTTTTTCATATTTTCTGAAAAAGCAAGGCTTCTTCTACATTATGTTAAAGTTTGGGATCATAAAACAAACAGGAAACTGTGTTTTTAGCAGTTTCTCTGAAACACTTTTTTTCGTAGAATAGTGTAATTACATGTGTTCCCCTTTTCATCTCTTAAAAGATACCTGTATATACATCCTTCACTTTCAACTCTAATAACTTTAGAAGCGATGACGCTACTCCTTTGAAAGTTGGCATTTATTATGAACGGAAAAATTTGATTAAAAAATGCCTAATTTTAGCTTAATCTGATAATCATTTCATTGTTATTGCTCCGGTTGTTAAAATCCTGTTTTGTCCCTTTCATCGCACAGCTAGGGTGGCCTGGTAAAGATTTAGTTGAATAGACCCTTGACTTCAGAGCCTCTTTTCTTTGATTCCACTTTTCCAGAGTGTGTGCTTCTTTCCAATGTTTAGATGAGATAAGGGAGTCAATTTGAATTGAGTTATACATCATTTTAAAGCTTAGAGTCTGTTCTTTCAGAATCAGCTCTTAACTACAAATCCGTGTCTTGCGACTTTTCTCTGGTTTTGTGATGCAGGGTCACAAACTTAAACTCAGCTTGACAATGATGACGTTAACTCGTTCGACGACAACAGCACACACGTATCAACACACACACACACACACACACACACACACACACACACACATCGGGACCCTGTGGAAGACATATTTTGAAAATATGACTGAACAGGCAATCCCTCTTTTCTTCTGTACGTATATGCAATGTATATGCAACTTGTAATGTGTGTATTATTACATGAAGACGGAAATAAAAACAAACAACTAACACACACGCACACACACACACACACACACACACACACATATATATATATATATATATATATGATTATATATGATTTTAGACACGTTCAACAAATAGCTTTATGGTATTTTCACCTATATTGGCCGCACATACACATGCAGAGACACACAAAAACACCCACACAGAGGCACACATAAACAGGTCCCTAACAAACACTGTGATACTGTCTAAATAGTAGCTTTACGATTATCCCAAGGCAAATATGACTGCGAAAACACCTTACCTTCTCTGTTCTGTCTTAGATTCGGTCGTTCGTCTTCGTCCTCACCTCCGTCACCCTCATCTGCTCCTGGTCTCTGACCTTCACCATTCCCATCACCTCCTGCCATGGATTCGTTTCTCTGCCACATCATTCTCCAGTCTGCCACTCCACCACCAATATTTTCGTAAAGGTCATCTATGAGTGAATCCAACTCCGGGATCAGCCCCTTGAGGTTCCGTTTCGCCATGTCTGTAGGGCATATGTTACATCCCGTTAAGCCTTCACCTTTCGGGCGACAGGTGGCATCGAAGTATGTTCCGTTGGTGAGAAAACCAGCGTCACCCCAGCTGTCAATAATCTTAAGTAATTTCACCAGTGTTACCATCGGATTGACATTAGGCCTGCCCCTCATTCTATCTTCGTCCATGTCCAAGCGTTCTCTCCGTCCACCTTCCTCCTCGTTAGTGTCATCCAATTCCTCGAGAGGGTTGTCTACAGGAGTCCTCTGAGATCCTGCTGTCCATCCCGGTAGGCCACCTGTCCAGATGTCACTTCCAAAGAACTCGCCACGGCGAGAAGTTCCATTTGTGCAGCCTCTAGACCAGTTAAAGGCATCTCTGCCACGGTTGGCCCAGTCGAAATCACCCATGCCGAAGGTCCAGTTAAAAGCATCTCTGCCACGGTTGGCCCAGTCGAAATCACCCATGCCGAAGGTCCGGTTCCTCATCATTACATGGTGTCTGTATCTACACCAGAACCTGTCTCGAAAGGTCCCATTCTTACAGCTTCTGGACCAGTTGAAAGCACCACCACCGAACGTCCAATTTCGCATCATGGCATGATATCTGTATCTAAAACTCTTCGATTTGTTCGCTCTCTCTGCTATCAGGTGGGTGACGTTCCGCGCACAGGAAGCTGGCTTGTCAAGGTAGACCGATGTCAGGTGAAAGAGATAAGCTTCTAGATTGAAATGCTCTCGGACCAATTCATCGTCGGGAAACTCGTCTCCTCGGAGGGTCTTATTCCAGTCTTTGGAGCCAAAAATGTCACAGAGGTATGTCTCGTCCATTTCATCTCTCTCACCAAAGTGACTAGAGAAGTCAAAGTCCTCTCTTCCTCTGGATCCTGTCAATCCGCTGCCGGTACCACCGAAACCACTCCATGGCTGCCGTCCGGCCCTCGGTGTCACGGTCTCTTCTTCTCTGTCTCTGGGCTTCCTCTCGCCTTCCTGCCCTTCCCTCCGTCCTCCTCCGAGGTTTCCAAGAAGACCCAATTCAGCAAGTTTGTCAATGTACTTGGAAAGGACGTATTTCTTACCGTCGAGTTTTCTCGGACCAACGAATAGCGCCAAAACTGCCCGACGAAGCAGCTTTCTTATCATTGGTGTTTGCATTTGTACATCGGACCCATTTGATTTGTTTCGGCGAACTTCCTCATCACTTTCCATCAAGGCTGCCGTGACATCTTCGTCAAGTTCGTCTTCCAGTTCACGGATTTCTTCGCGGGTGAGATTTCTTCCTTTAGCAGCTCTCAGCAGTCCCCTAGCATTGCGGCAGACGTAGCGACTCAAACCATCGTATTGCTCAAAGACTCGGGCAAAGGCTTTGATCTTGAGAAACCGCCTGGTGGAACGGCTAGCAATGAGTCTAACGAAGTGAGTCACGTTGAGTTCTTCATGAGCCACTCTGATCCGATTGGTTTCATTGTTGAATCGTTTTCTAATCTTTCTGATGAGTTTTCCACGGTGACCATCATTGTCATCAGTGGCATCCTCAACTTGTAAGGACCAGTCATCATCTCGGAGCGTAACATGGAGACACGGCCCGTCAAGAAAGCTGGCGGGCTCTCTCACGTCGTCTGACATATCGGGGAGGGCGACTTCAACCACGTGAGGAGGATCTTCGGCCAGGGAAATCTCAGGCGTCATTACCATGAGAAATCCCATAACAAAGAGTTGCCATGGGGCTGCTACGGTAGTGGTACCACCACCCATCTTGAGATCTTCACGTCACGTTATGGCAACAGCGACAACAAAAAAAATGGTAGAATGTGATGTCTTCAGAGTCCGACAGTTGTTACCAATATGACGATTCACACCAAGGCACAGCGGTGAAAATAATATCTACAAATATTTACAGTGAAACTTATCCCTCTTGTCAGTCTACTCCCTTATTCTGTGAATGCAATTCCATTTTAAGGCTATGACATTAACATAGGATTAGAAACGTTGAAATTACGGCTGGATTTGTTGACAGGCAAAACAGTCTGAGTGCATAGATTATCGCTTCTACAGCGTTTATAAAGTCAAGGGGAGGTTCGCGTACGGCTTCAGCGCCCTGACTTTAAATTGGTGTTTCACAGGAAATCAATATTGTTCATGTGCGGAGCTGCAACAGCTGTCTGGTCGTCGACACAATAACGTGTGTTTGGGAGAGAGCGCGTTCTAACCCGTCAGATCATCGATTATTTACCAAACGGTGAGTCAGGCTGGATGTTGAGATCTGAACGCGATTGGTTGCACAGAGTGAAAGGCGCTTTGTGTGCGAAGGAGCCCCCTATAGTCAGGTGCAGGTGATGAGGTGTTGGACGGTGAATGGTTGTTGGGGCTGTGAGAGGAATCCCAATTGTAACATTAGGAAGAGAGAACGAGAGAGATAGAGAGAGATAACAAGATAACATGTCTTTATTTCCATAATGTTTTAATCTACAGGTATCCACATGCGTATGACCTCATGAACAAAAGTAATCCCAACATAACTACACGCACACACATTCTAAAACTAATTAATGCGTAATGCGTGGTATGAAATCATAAATGTATCAATGATGCATTGTAATAAAAATGCATGCGTATTGTACAGATTTACACATACCTACACTCATATATTATGATTATACAAACTTGCTTTATGTATATACAGGGAGAGAAAGAGTTCATTCAGTTGTATTGAATGAAAGGGGCTAGTGCTATATCACCACATTATGAGCGTACACAATAAGTATGCCCTGTGATATTCCTTGCAAGTGGTAAAAGGAGCCTCACTTTCTAATTTCCTTCTGTGTGATAGTGCCCTATAGATATCTGGTGAAATAGTAAATATCTTTTCAATGACTGTTTAGCTTCATTCCTGAATGATCAAACTGAGCTCAAAAAGAACCACACAAAAGAAAAACAGAAAGGAAGTCCATCGTTGCAGATATCATCGAATCATTATCGTTTCATAATGTCTGCTGTCAGTAACTGTCAGTATTACACAATCACACAAAGAAAACACTACATGTGGATGTGCGTATCTGACATAATGCAGCACCTTTGGATTGTGATGACAGACTTTGAAAACGTTAAACTTTTGTTGGATGGAAATGACGTGTAATTGTATTGAAACATTTATGATTACAATTAAAGCTGATTTAGATATGACTAAAAACAACAGGCCACAAATCTTCCCCTCATCAAAATTCCTTTTACGAGAGCACTACGCCCGTGCAAAACTTGAAAACTTCTTTTAATAATACATTCTCCATTCTGTATTTCAGTATCATCACAGAAATGGAACCATTCCTTAAGGGATTTAAGATATTCCCACATGGATTAATCTGCTTTAGGAATTGTTACCTTGTAATGACTTTCTAATTACCTTCTTGTACATGACACGTAATGCTTCTTCCTTTCGCATCTATCACCAATATTTCAACGAGTTTCACAGAATGCTAACATTATATATATATATATATATATATATATATATATATATATGGGTCAGAATTTTGAACGATGTACAATTGAGCCAAAACAAGGCAAAATTTAAAAAGTAGGAAATTCTCAAAATCATTCATCTTACCTGAAAGAGTATATCTCAAGCTTTAATATGAACCCAATTATACTAGGATTTTCCCACAGGAACAAGTTTTTATTCACCGCTGAAGTTTACCATGTCCAGAGCAGCGAACGTCCGTGAGGAATAGTACTGCACATACATTTGAATACCATTTAACATAGTTTCCAAAGATCTGATTCAGCTCAAAATCCTAACGAAATATCTTAAGGGACATGTGAACGTAATTGCAGAATATTAAGCTTGTACTCTTAACCTGTACGTAATGGTAGACAACTGATGGTTTAACTAAATTCGTCATTTCTGTGGAAATATTGCTCTTCCGCTAAACACTTTCTTAACTTTACGCGCATTTTACAGAAACTCAATATTTTCACCTCTTATTTCACTATCCCATACTTCAATCCTCACTCCCAAATAATAACATACCTTTTTAAAATGTATCTCATCTGGGCAGTCTCTATAACCCAACAAACATAGCATAGTTTTCATCACGGAGGTTCGCATGTAGCTCACGGACGTTCGGAACAAACAAGATATTGAACAATGCAGCTCTCTTGAGTTGGAAACGCATTCTATTCACGACAAACAGCAATTTCATGTCGAGAACAAACTCCTCTGCAAAATCCTGAATAGATATTACCAATTCTCAGTTATATAAGCTTGTTTATCTTCTCATACTGAGAAATCAAAGAAAACAATTTTTTCCATCTCTCGTAAATGAGCGTACAAACGTACGTGTAATCTCAGTGACGTAGTCCATCCTTGAGAACGAATATATTTATCAAAATTTCGTTATCATGAAGTAAATATTCAGGTCCTAAACTTGTTATATAAAGTCTACAATGCAAAATTTGCTTTTTATATAACGAACATAGTCACAGCTAAAATTATGACAAAGAATTAATATAGAAAAACAACAGTAATGTGCTCCATTATAGAAATACGAAGTTTAGCTGGGGAGGGCAAACGAATACGTTAGGAAGAAATCCCTCTGTGTTTGCTCCTTGTGTTACACACTGTTACCGAGGAGAATTTGTGTTATTATTTTAGTCAGAAATGATAATAGGTTCGATACTGCGAAGTTTCGTCATAACAAGACACAATAAGTCCATATAACTTGGATGGACGTTTGTGACTTCGATATTATACAATATGGTTTGTTATAACAAACCTTTTGTAGCGCGTCATTTCGGAGGCTCGTTATTCATACAGTTTGTCAATACGAAAATTGATAGAGTTCGTATAATTATGAAGCTTTTTTATTCGGTAAATGATAGGAATCTCCGAAGGTTAATCGAAAGGTTTATCAATTGGAACATGAAAAATTATGTTCGCTTATCCAAATGTGGGGAAACAAGTTAACAACTAAAATCCTCCAATTTCAAAATCTCATAATAACCGTTTTCACCTAAACGAATATCAGGCCCATTCCACTTTTAGAAGAACGGGCCTAAAAATAATGATCCTTAATATCTATTTTTCGAAGAACATTTCTAATAACAAACCTCCTGAATTAACTACATTTTTTTTTCATTTTGGAATAACAGACCTTTGGACATCGGAGTAACGAATCTTTGGAAGAGCGAACGTATCAGAGTGCAACCTTAAACCTATTCTTAATCATTCAAGTGTTTTCAAAGTAAGCACAAAAGCACAAACAAATTGACGATCTCTTTGTCTCTTAAACGTGAAATGAAGAAAAAAAAAATCATTGAAAAAATTAAAAATGAATATTGCTTTTCATTGATGAGTATAAAACAACACAATGTGATGATAAGCGGAGGATTTCTGTGTTTTCATCAGAGAATAATTGTATACTGCATGATTTTTGCTCGCTTGTGACGGCATTTCGATGAATAAAAAACATAAACAAACAAACAAAAACTTCTCCAGAGGAATTTGGTATAACGGGAGTGCACTGGCATTTCTTTTCTCTGTGTGTTGGAGCTCGATCCCTTCTCTGTTTCTCAGTCATTTTCATTCAACTGCTTCCATGTCCTTTTGAAACTTTTCCGTTTCTTATTCAACACATGCTCATTGCAGACTTCTTCCGTCATTATCCTTCATGTGATTGCGTAGCACTTTTCGGATTTGTTTTGGTTTGTTTTGTTTTGTTTTTGTTTTCTGTTTGGTCGCAGCATGTTCAGGCTATTGAGGGAATGAGAGAAAAATCGTCATGAAGAGAAAAATAAGAATGAATTAAGGCATTTAATATCATGACAATTACAGCGAACGTCCGTTATGGAGACCAAAACTGGATGTGTTCTGTTTGAGACGGCAGCTACCATACTCAAAAGATAAACACTTAGAGCACCTCTCACTAAAAAGTGGCACTGATCCTCTTTCTCCTACTATGTAATCCACTGACTTATTCAACCAACGAACATCCGTGAAAAAAACGTTTTTCGTTTGTTATTACAGGTAAATTGAGTGCTGAACGCTATTCACTTTCGGGTATGAGCGGCTCAGTGATTTGGTAATATTTTCAACTAACATTAATCTTATGTGCAGTGATATATTTGTAATCGTCAGAAATTTCCTTTCTTGGACAGAACGTCCGTGAGCGAAACTTTCAGAACCTGTAACAGTACAAATTGTCTCCAGAACCTCATTAGAAAGAAATTCAAACGCACAGAAATTACAGATTACGCAACATTCCATTTTCCTATAACTTTGTTTTAAGTGTTTAGCTGTTTTTTGTATAATTAGAGGGAAAACAAGCGTAAAATTGTGAATAAATTTTCAATTGTTTGTTCATCATGATCACATAACGCCTTAAAAATTCCGAAACTACTGCTCTAAACTCATTTTCCACTTTGTAAAACTTTATTTGTCGCTATTCGAGCCAAAAGTTTTAAAGAATACAGGATACTTTCGGGACAAGTTATCCCTATCGGAGGGATTGCATACGTCACGGACGTTCTCTGGAATTATCACGGACGTTCGTTCTACTACTAGGGTCATGTTCCAGGACGGATAACTAATCGGCAGAGAGTACCTAGCCTTCCTAACTCTTTCAAAATTTTGAAAAGGTATTGTCAATGCAAATTATAAGAAATTTGACATCCTTACAACATATGTATTGCTCAGAGGGTGATCAGGAGGTGAATTTTCAGAGAAAATATTAATTATTTGCTTGGTTTTTGGTGAATTGCATGGTCCAAAAACTGCGGACGAACCTCAGTCCGCTCCAAAAATGGCATGCAGCTCCTCGGCTAGAGAGCCAAAGGTAAAATGCACCTTCTCCATCAAAGCAAGATGGTGTCCCACTCGAAAACGTTTTAATCATCACGGACGTTCTTTTTTTCTTGGAGGTTCGTCTAAAAATATAATTTCGGTTCCTATTTGACAAAGGATGGACAGAAACTCAAAACAAGCATATTATCGTGTTGCTAGATCTTAGTTGATTACGACTTAGAACAATATCGCCAATAACGTTTCATGGGCTACGATCTTTATTAGAAAATAGCGGAAGCACGTCCGTGACGAAAACTGAGTATAATTTTGCATAAAAGAATACTACGTCCCATGTACAGCCAGCAGACGTACAATTTTTGCAGGATATGTTCATTAGGAGGAACACCAAATTTTCGTATACGTTACAGTTGGGACAACAAAGTAGAATTTGCAGCAGCGATAGAAATAAAAGCATCACGGACGTTCGTCTGTTTAGGACTTTGATATTTTAATTGTTCTCTGTAATTTTATACGTGCTCATAAAGTTTTTATAATTTTGTGGTACATACCCATTATATGTCAAATCCAGAACATGGTCAGATATTAGATGCCACGTACCATTAAAAATGCACATCATTAGTTTGAAAAACAAAGATTATTGTGAAAATAGCGTTTTTACCGTATTTTTACGCTTTAAGTCCTTGTGAAATGAAAAATATCAGGCAAAAGTCAACCAAACCATATATTTCCTGAAAGGAAATTTACCAATCTTTGAGATGACATGAAAAAATCTGGTTTCTTAGATCATCCTGGCGTGTTCTAAGGGAAAGAATGTCATAAGGTACGAGTATTGGCAATTGTACATCGTTCAAAATTCTCACCCATATATATTATCATATAATACATAAATATGTATACATGTATATAATGTATATATATATACATATATTATATACAATATTACATGCGGTAGCTCATAGTTCATCTCTGAAATGGGAAAAAGCTATGATAATAATGAGTTTCCCTGGCAACAATATCTGATTTTAAGTTTCTAGCATACACTATGATTACTAAACTGAATGGTCTGACTGAATAAAAAGTATTATCGCTATCTAACCCTTATCCCAACTTAAAGGCAATTTCGAAAGGCCAGATAAAAACTAAGGAGAACACAGTGAAATTAATGACTCATCTCAATCTTTGTTGCCACATCAGTAGTGATAATCTACAGTTTAAGTTAAGTAATATACATCATGACTTTGAATATTGTAAAAGTTAATACTTTGCTCGCATCATTAGCTATTAATATAGGCCCTACTACATTCCATTACGGTGTCATTGCAACAACATATACATGTTCAATTTTGTTGAAAAACAGAAGAAAAAAATCTACTCTCCATCGAAAGCTGAAACAAAATGACAAATGAGAGAAAAAAACAATCGTGCAAAATGTATAAAAGTGGCCTCCAACTCCATTTACCGAAATTAATTTTACCGTGTATACGACAAACACTACTGGCTTGCTCTTTAATATATGCAATGTAATATCTTGTTCCATTCATTATCCAGGAACATATTAGCAGCGCAGATAAACATTATTAAAAAGTAAATGATATACTAACACACACATGCACTTTTCATGCATAAATGGTATTCATGAATTTATTTATCAGAACCTTATAATTAATGTTGCACTATGAAACAATCACTGTCTTATTCGTTGATTCCTGCACCCTCAAACACGTTTAGAAACATTGGCTAATGAGCTTAGTACTGTAAGATAGCTGTGAATATCATCACAATGAGCTCAGGCATGCTCAATGTGATGTTCTATACAGGCTTTGTTGCTTTTTTTTTCAATCATGAAAAAGAGAACCGTGATTTATAATAAATTCTGTATGCAGACATACTGTACATAATAGGATTAATGTGTGTGTGTGTGTGTGTGTGTGTTTATGTCTGTGTGTGTGAAGGAGATTTGTGTGTGTGTGTGTGTGTGTGTGTGTGCTTAAATTCATGCACAATTTGTGGGGGAAAAAAGAATATTATTATCATGACGGGAAGTGAACACTTCTCTGACCAATGATCATGATGATAATATACGTATCAATCAATAGAGGGTAGAAACAAAAAGCTACGTGAAACAGATGCGTGAGAAAACAAAAATGATCCAGCCTGACCTCATCGAGCAAATTTTAGTAGCAAAATAGGGAAACATATTGAATATAAACGTGATGAATTTATTATCTATTCATCCTGTGTGTACCCTTCGTAAATTCATGTTAATTGTCCATTGCTATTTGGTAGGCCTTAACAAAATTGAAAAGTGATGTAATTTGATTCATTGTAAATTTGAAAGCCCGTGAAATAAAACACGTTGTTCTCTGTGGAAAAAAAAAAACCTAACAAATAATATAAATAATAAAACTAATATGAACAAATCATACACAGACGTATACACCATATACATGTACCCGTATATATTTGATGGTATTAAAGACTTACACATGAATACAAAGAGGCTTTCTCCTATCTTTTTTTCACCTTACTCTTCATGAAAATTGGTCTACATTGCACCTTCATGTACACACACGGGTACCAAAATAACTATGCATATCCTAAATGGTAAAATGTAGGAATAATTAGGGGTAAACGTATTTTCTGGGTTAATTGGAGTGTGACTGTGTGTGTGTGGCACTACAATGAACTGTTTTTCATTTTTGTCTCGTTGCTGTTTAAAGATGTAAAACATTATTAAGCACGTTTCACATCTATTCAGGGATAAACAGAAGATTGGGCACATCTGATTACTGAGAGCAATGCTGAATGTGTCGGTGCAATGTTGAAACGCCACTCACGCTATAGTTGCGCCTCTTTCAGGTTGTCTTTCCAGTGATGGCATGAGTTCAAGATTTTTAGATAGAAATATTTCATTAACGTGTATCCTAATTATAACTTTCCTTAATTTGCAGCATGCTTTGAGAATGGTGCTAGCTATTCAGTCTAATGCAATAATTAATACACTTCTGTAACGTATAGCAATGTAAAAAAACAAAATCACACAAATTCTACTTATTGAGTGTAAAGAACAGGAATATACAAACAATCCATTATAACAACGCACATCAAAAAACGATTCACACTAATTTTCCAAGAACGATAAACAAACTAAGCAAACTCAAGAAATTGATCTTGTATTGAATTCAAATCTGCTTTGCTATAGTAATGTTTGTTCTTCGAAGGAAAAAAATAAAATCATTTTTTTTCTTTTAGTTCTTATTTCGTCTCTTATACAACTTGGAAGGATTACAGAAATGAAATCGTGGAATTCTTTAAAGAAAGGTCATTTCATGCCTTCAAGAGTAACTATTTTCTTTCATGTGTGTATGCAGTGGATATTACAAAGTTATGAAATGCCCATGTTTCACTTGATCAACTTCTACTAACACATTATTTTACTAAAGGTTTTGTTGAACGTATGTAATTTGGAGTTATAGCACAAACAACAACGTACCATTGATCACAAAACAGTATTAAATTTACATTATGAACGAGAATAAATTTCAACGACTGCCATTGCGCTAAGCTATGTCTCACAAAACACTAGAGACTGAAGCATATTTCATGTTATACAAGTTGTTAGCATTATACATTGTTATTAGCAGTGATAAGTCATTTCCTTCTGAGAAGTACAAAATAGGCATAATTATTGTTTATAATCTTGATGGTACAACTGACTTTTTGAGAGAATTTGGAATTAATTACTTGTTAGTCTGGATCTTTAGTAAGCTATTTGTAAGATGAGAATACTTTATCTATACCCGAGGAAACATAATAGCAAATTTTTCTATAATTCATATTCAGGGTTGCACACTACATGATACAAAAAGAAATTATACGAGCTGTGATTCATCTCATGATTGCTAACCCTAACATATTTTCATATTCACGCTTTCTTCCTAGTTTTTTTTTTCTCTCTCCAACTACAATCTTATTATTTCGTCAGTTGGTATCATTCTATTTACCATTTCAGGAGGTCTAAATGACCCTTTTTATAGTCCTAGGCTCTCCTCACCATCCTGTGGCATTGTCTTTTAATTGACCTCGTTCAATTCTGTCTTTTTATTTTTCAGTTACTCTTTGTTACCTTTGTGGGATTTTTTTTTTTATTGTCAATCAATGATCTGATGTTGACAAAGAGAAAAATATCAAAAATTAAGATCACGTCCTAATTACTCCGCTCTAGGTTAGGTTTTTTTCTTTAAGCTTTTGCAAAAGTTTTTTGTTTTCAGTACAGTTCAACATTTATAAGTATTTGATATCCATCATCTTTTTATTTGGGGGGGGGGAGAGGATGGTAATCTGTAATATCTGTCAGGTAAACGCAGTGTAAAACAGTTTATCTGAAGATTAATTCTTGGTTTGTTTGTTTTGTTTGTTTCTCTCTCTCTCTCTCTTTCTCAGATCAAATGAAACTCTTGTCACTATCTTGTCATGTCGTTCAAATGTCCTGGACATAACCCCAAAACACCTGCAAATGGTGCAACAAAATGGCCGTCTAGAAAGTATAACTAATATGATATACCATATCAAAACGCCCTTACTGTGCAGGCAAGCATATTGCATAACATCAAAAACTTTACAATGACACGTTTATGAGATTGAACTATACACATTTCCATGTGTCAGGAAAGAAGTGTCTTTCGAATTTTGACAGGAATTATGTTAGAATCTGGAAGCTTATTATCGTTTACTGTTTTAAGTTTTATCGTTATTGTCCATTATCCTTCTTGATGCATTACATTTTTATTACATTGCACATTTATAAACTAGAGGCTAAAGATTTGTTTTTTCTTGTACACAATGTTCCTCCGAGACCGTCATATGGGTACCTGGCAACGCTAGGGTAATAATGATAGCAGGGCCCTCTGGTAGAGCAGTGGCAACACTGAAGAGGCTATACCCTGGGTAAATAAGACCTTATTATTATTATCATTATTATTATATCCCAGTCTAGCACACTACCTGTTTATAATGGTCTCCTCCACTTTTTATACCTCAAAATATGTAAATGTTTACACGTATAATATGTTATTTCTTTCATATCATACTTGCTTGTATCTAAAGTCGTATGAGCAAGTTAAGTTATCACTGCTGTTGTCATATCAAATGTCAGTTATGTTTAATTGTACAAGTTGATAAACAAAAGAAAAGGAACCTAGAAGCTGAAATCATAAACGACAGTCACCTGACGCTCTATAGACGTGAATTAGGGGACAAAAAAATAATAACTTCATCCAGATTATGGAAGATTACAATAGTGAAGATTAGGTGGGGGGTAAATTATACTTTACTTACAAAGGCCCTCTCAAATAGCCTTATCCCGTTTCTCTAAATGGTATAGAAGATGAATGAAAGCATGGACACTAGATTCAGTGCATACTGATTAGCTGTCACTATCTGAGCTGAAGAAGGGCTCAATAATAATTCCGTATACAGTATTACTGTTTGTTCCATTCTATGTGTATAAAAGGGAACGAATATTTCAATTTAATGTAAACAAAAAGATAGTTCCTTACCTCTGCTTAGGACAGGTGTGCGATTCCACGAATCCTTTCCAAATTCACACACCGGAGCACATTTGGGCAGAACGCATTAAGTTGAAGAGAAATTCTTGCATTAGTCAGTGTTGTCCGTTAGAGTGTTCATTACATGATTCTCCCGGCACCTCTATGCCTACTCCCATTAATGGCCGAAAGACAAATTTATGCGAACAGTGTCGATAACAGCTTAATGAATCGAGTGTTTGGGATGCCCTGTGCAGCACAGTCACATAGTTGGCGGTTGGTATACAATAAACCACCACAGTATCCTATCAGCCGCTATAATAAATGAGACAAACATCTATCTATGGCGAGCAGGTCGGGGGATGCGGCACTCCTTCCACGAGAAGGCGACAACTGATGTGGGAGCCACCCGCCTCGGCTGGCTGGGATACCTGGCTGGCGACTGGATGCCGACAGCGATGAGTAAAACAAGCCCTGATGCAGAAGCTTCTGAGTTCCTCAGACTTGTTTCTGCCTGTTGTGCGTTACTAATTATATAAAAAGCTTTGTCACCAACAAACCAAAGTGATTGTGATGATTACACGTATCTGCCAGAAAGCACAGTTACCACGTTCTCAGGGACTGAAAAAAAAGGCCTCCGGAGTGCCAATGAATTACGAAGTGGGAATTTATTACGCCAGCGCGCAAATATGACCTTAACGTACTGCCACCCGAGCACGATTATAGACCGAAGGCTGATAATTTATTGATTTCAAATTTGCTAATGGACCCCCCCCCCCCCCCCCCCCCCCTTCATTTCAGTTTGGAAGCGCGACTGGTGCAAGCAAGGACGAGGGCGAATTTGTGAAAAAGTTGTACTTTGGCAAAAAATTTCGATACCATCAAAAACAAATCAATCAAAAAAAGGTCAAATCGACCACATTATCTATTTTTCTTTAGAAAACACAATTGATATCCTGCCAGTCTACTGTGAAAAAACCAACGTTCGTATCTATAACTACTTGCCTGTTTACTCTTACCGTTGTTTGATCGTAGAGATTGTTGGTCAGAAATGAATAGAAATTCAAGCAATCAATTCAATTTAATCAATAAGGATGGAAACGCTTTTAGGCTTATCAGTTATCCGACTTTCTTTGTGCTCGTAGAAGGGGATACACCAATCAGAATTTGAGGTAAATTGATTTCAAATTAATTTTGTCAGGCCTATGTACATTTTGTCATGTTCATATATGATTTGAATATACACATGTGATTCATCCACAAGTAGGAATTAAGCTTTGTTAGTGTTTGTGTGTATGTGTGTGCGCGCGCGCACACTCACACACACACACACACACACACAAAGAGAGCTTGTACCAGTTCTTAAGAATTTTATTATGATAAATGGGCATTGTTCTTTACAGGTGGGGAAAGTGGGTGTTGCCAAAGTCGAGTTATTTAGTCATAATACGTGTGTGGAAATACTGTTGAAAGTCATGATATTCTGAAATCAATTTTAAAGTCTATATGTAAAATGTTTTTGTATGTACTCTCTAAAAAAAATCGAGTGAAAATATTCACTCTTAAAAGAGTGAATACAAAAAAGAGTGAATTTCGAGTGAAATTGGAGTGAATTTTGAGTGAAAATGTTCATTTTCACTCATTTTGGAGTGACGTCAGGGATCACTCCAAAATCTTCGAGTGATCCCTGACGTCACTCCAAAATGAGTTTTTCATTTTCACTCAAAATTCACTCCAATTTCACTCGAAATTCATTCTTTTTTGTATTCACTCTTTCTGGAGTGAAAATTTTCACTCGATTTTTTTTTTTAGAGAGTATAATGATAATATTCAAGTGCGTATACAAACGTATATAATCATATTTATAAATAACTACTTACAGAGTAGCGAATAAGTATTCTTTTTTATTGATTCTCGACCGACAATGGAATAAAGAGAAGGGGCGATGAATTTTCTTTGTCAGTGTTTCACTACTTAAAAGTTGTTAGAGTGATTGCCTCCCCTTTGTGTTCCCATGGGTTTACTTCTTTTTTTCCATCTCTATAGACAAGAAAGATCGCATCACAACGGATAAACAAACATCAAGCACGCTCACAATCTCATTCTGCCTTTCTCTTCTCCCTTCCCATCACCACCTTTGTAATTTTCTCTGTTTTCCTTCATTTTGTTATCATCCTCGATATTTCCGCATCGCTGCCAAATAAATCAGAAACGTCATGGCAGTGAGATCCAAAAAGATACTACGTTGTCATTTTTCATGTATTAAAGTCAAGGAATAATCAATTGTCGTCATGACCATAAGCTTTGTTGCCATAAACAAACTTCTCTTTCATCAATTTTCTTTTATAAAACTGAACAACAAAGAGCTATTCTATTCTATAATCAATATACCTTCTTTTGTATGTTTGGATGGGAAATGATCCTTATCATGCCAGGTCACATGTTTATGGCCTTTTGTCTCTCAAGCTCCCGATGACGGTCAGCGCTACACAATTGAATCTCGCACACAATGAGAAAGTTCCTGCTTCTTAATTCTTCACTGAAACCTTCCAATCCATAGCTTTGAATAGTCAGGAATCAGTTCGATCATTTTTATTAAAAAGAAAAACAATTGTGTGAAATGAGCCACTATTTCTGTAAACGTGAAATAGTAATGGAAAACTGAAGCATAAAAGAAATTAACGAGACTACATTTTGTAACAGTGTTTGTTATCACACACAAAGTAAACCTTACGATTTATTTTTAATGCCATAGAATTAGCACGTAGAAAAATAAAGTTCGATCCCTTTGAAGGTGATACAACAGAAAAATAATGTTGATAGAAATGAGCAGGACATTTTGTTTTAATGTCAGCAAAATTTAATGTAAACGTCATACATTATAAAGCAATAACAATAATGATAATAACAATAACATAATTAGTTCCCTTGGGGTTAATCTTGCTATCGCAGCTATTACTTTTGCTCTGTAGCAATGGGAGTATAACAATAGTGATAATCGCTTCCACACTCACTAATAAATGATTTTCAATCATAACGAAGTGTTTTTAGCTGCTAAAACCTGACTCTCCTATTGATGGGAAAAGCTATGCATTGGTCGTACTTATCTTCGCATATAGGAAGTAAAAGATTGATGCAGTCGTGAAAATAAGATTATGATAGTATGTGAAAAGGTGCTATAAAAGACGTGGAAGGAGATTGACATGCTTGTTGTATGTTGAAAACAAGTGAAATAAAAAAAAATCACAGAGAGAAAATGATAACTACCTCAGATATTAATACAGTAATATATCAAGGTAATTATGTATATCATTTTCCAGTGTCGACAACATATCAGCTTTATGTCAGTTAGACAATTACTTATTTAACCCTTTCTCTGCCAATGAGTCAAATATGTACAAATTTCACACACAGACTTATGGACGGGATTTAAACATGGCACACAACGAGTTCATTCCCATCGCCAAAATTTCGGAGAGGGAATGGACAGAAATCAAATGAAGAGTTTGTTCGCAAAAACCAATAAGTCCATTTTTGAAGATTTTGAAGTACGGCCTCTGTACTCAAAATAATACCTTTTAAATGATATATTGGTCACTATAATGGTATATTTTTTTAAGTTATGGTCAAAAGAAGCCAACATTTTCTTATTATTCTCTTTATTTTTCTTGACCTTTAATCGCAAATATCTCCATTTGGCAAATATGGGCTTATCAGTTTTTGCAAACAAACTCTTCATTTATTTAACCCTTTCTCTACCAATGAGTCAAATAATTTTAAGTACAAATTTCACAAACAGACTTATAGACAACGAGTTCATTTCCAGCCTATAGTTAAAATTTCGAAAAGGGAATGGACAGAAATCGTATTGTGATCTCCGTCATATTATGATTTGTATTTGCTGAGTTTCCATGTGCTTATTGGTTTTGTTTCAGTAGGGTAGGTCTGTCAGTGGCTGTAAAAAAAAAAAATGATTTTAATGAGAGGCCCTAGACGAGATTACATGAGATCACAATAAACAAAGTCAACGTAGATATAATTATAGATACGAAGACATGTAATTACAACCTATCTTCCAACATGACCACATTGTTAATATCATTTTGTGAAAACAGAGGACAATAATTGTAATATCTCCTTTTATTATGTTTGTGGAGGACCTGGTCTGTGCGTTGTTGTTTATTTATTTTTTCTCATTTAAAATAGAAACACTAAATATCTTACAGAAATTAAATACATAATTACATCACAAGGCATAATGAAAGATAAGTTTACAGAATATTTTATACAAAATTAATATGCTAGTATACGGAAATGCTGGAAATAGGGAGGATTGCTTAAAAGCAGTGTTTATAGGTTGCATTCCCTAACAACAAAAAAAGAAGATATGATTGATATACTGTTATACATAAAAAGCGGAATTAAGAAACCAAGATATTGAAACACATAAAGTAACCCAATATAACACCGTGGACAAATCCCTGCACTGCCCTCCCCTATACACTACACTGCACTATGTGGTGAGTATAATTCGAATTATTTTATCTGTTTATGTGGCAATATGTAATTCTATCAATGCTGAAATGATACTGGAAAAGAAAAGGATAAAAGCAAGGAAGAGAGCAAGATAAAAGAAAAGAAGAAGGATGGATATGTAGATAGATAGATAAATAGACAGATACATGCAGATAGTTAGATAGACAGATAGATAAAAAGATAGATTGATAGATAGAAATATAGATACATACAGATAGTTAGATAAATCGATAGATGAATAGATAGATAGATAGATAGATAGACAGATAGTTAGATAAACAGAGTGATGAATAGATAGACAAACAGACAGATGGATATATACACAGACAGGTAGATAGAATAGATAGAATAGAATAATTAAATAGAAAGATAGATAGATAGACAGATAATTAGATAGACACCATAGGTAGACAGATACATAGACAGATAAATACATAGATAGATACATACATACCTACATACATACAACATTCAGACATATACAGATACATGCATGCATAGGCGATACATACATACAGATAGATAGATAGATAGATAGATAGATAGATAGATAGATAGATACAATTATACAGATAGATCCAAAGATAGACAAAAGTAATAAAAAGATACATACATACATACAAACATACATACATACATATACATACATAATGCATACGCCCTCCTGTAGGTAGATAGATAGATAGATAGATAGATAGATGGATAGACAAAGAGAAAGGAGAAACGTGTACGCAAAATTTGTAAGCATGAGACCAAACCGAGTGTCTGATGATTATAATATGGTTGTAATTAGTGCGAAGCGCACTCCGCGTGCACTGGTTCATTGTACATAATTGTAATGGGCTTCCGACGCCATCACGCACCACAGCGATGAGACAGCGTTGATCGCAACCATGGCGACGATTGGAAAGCAGCCTCAGCGCGTCCGTCGTTGTCATAGCAACCATACCATCTCTCCTCAGTCTAACCGTGTCTTCCAACGCTCTGATGATGGTGAAGTATAAAAATGGCTTGCCGACAGCACGATTTTTGTTCATCCAGGTCCCGTAAGGTATAGGAAGGTAGCTAATTACTTTCAAATCATTTTTAATTAATCCGAGCTCTTTTTCGCTTTTGTTTTGTGATGTCTTCACCATCTCCAAAGATTTTTTGTTGCACACTCTCACTCCTTGTCTCCCTCTCTTTCTCTTCTCCCATCTCCCTCTTCTTCTATGTATGTCTACCAATCCATCTATCTCTTTCTCTCTATCAAGCTGTCTCTATGTCTATAAGCTATTCCCTGTAATCTTCATACATTTAGTTTTGTAGTAAAAAAGCTTTAGGCCTATATGGCTATCAGCGTTGTTCAATGTGTGACACAAACAATTTTCCATGCCATGTTTTTATACATCATTTGGACAAAGCAGAATTGAATTGAAATGAAATGAAATGAAATAAATTTCTGGTTCTTTCAACACCTTTCTTTTTGTGTAAAATCCTTGTTCATTATCTAATATCGCAATCACTTAGTCTCTTTCTGTCTTGTTGCTGTTGTTTCTTCTTTGTCAATCAAATTTTCATTAATTTTCATCAATATTCAGCATCACGTAATGGAGACCATCAACCTGTCACTCAATGCCAAACAAGGTAAGGATATTATAGAAGGACACAGCGGAATTAGCCTATATTTAGCCTGCTTTCCAGTATATTATTGAAATATATAAAGGCATAAAACAAAGGAAACGACTAATAAAAAAATTCAAGCAAAAGGCAGATTTTATACGTTATAGTCCGTATTCTTCTATCCCTCTCTCACACACCCATTCTCTCTCCCATATCTTTCTTCTTCTGTGCCTCTTCCTCTCTCTCTCCCTATCCCTCTATCTGTCTCTCTCTCTTCTCTCAACGACACACACACACACACACACACACACACACAGCCTCACACACACACATGCACACACACACGAACTCACATGAAAGCGTGCGCACTCAACAAAGAACGAGCTCACTATAGGTTTTTGTATACAAATCCACTCGCTGCGGGAATGCTGATGATCCATGAATAATTAGACGGATAGTTGATGCCCCGATGCTGACAATGGTATAATAGGAAGTCAGCGATGAACGATTGTAGCTGCTCAAATATTTGCAGACAATTTTAGTCCTATTGCTTGACTCGCCCTGACTCGTGGCATGTTTGGGTCAGCTGCAATTTTGATCATCAGGACCTCGCCACTGAAGCGGATTTTAAATGATAAAAGGTTCCACCATCTGACATTTACTCTACTCAACATTTTTTGTCATAGACCAGTGTTTGATTGTAATTATTCTGTCACTCAATTGAAAAATAGATGACCTTGCTTGTGAATGGTTTGCGTGTAAGCAACATTCTGAAACATAGCAAACGCGTCATGGCATTCAATTTCAGACATCCACTTTCGAGGGAATAGAGATAAAGGCCTACATATTTCCTAATACTAAGATGACGGGGGGACAATGGGATAAAAAGGAAAGAAGCCTTCACTAAAATAGTATTAAAATCAAAAGAAGAATGGCTGAGAAAATTTTGACCAAGGACAGAAAAAAAAGGAATAACAGATTTTTTGGTAAAAGTAGCAATATTATGACATTCTTGTTCTATTCATTCGTCTTTGGTGTATATACTAAATTTTACGATCTGTATTTACCATAGATTGTTAGTAAAATAATTTATTAGATGAATACTTTGAATTTGCATGAACAATGTATTTTTGATTAAGAAAATAAAAACACAATGAATTAAAGTGAATTTAATTGATTTTTTACGTCTCTCTAGACATCTTGGTTACATCACTCTGCAATCTCAGTGTATCAACTAAAGCTTCACGTCCTCGGCTTCTGATAATACGATTGTGCGAGGAATATTTTCTCGCACAATCAGGGAATTCTCTGATCTGTTTTACGTTGGTGATTTATGAAACTATTAGAAACAAATGAATTGGTTTTGATTTTGTCACCGATTGGGACGGTGTGGAAGGAAGCATTGGCATTAATATCAAACAATCATCTCGGACGTAGAGGGCAGCATTGATGATAATCTTTCCTTGACTGCTGCAGCGAGGCAATAGGAAAAAGAAGAAGAAGAAGAAGAAGAAGAAGAAGAAGAAGAGAATAAATTATTGATAACAGAATATACAACCGCACTCAATTACTTGCCTACCATGTGTTAGGATGATTTTATTGAGATATTGAATGAGAAGGATTCTTTTCTTTTAACCACACAGTAATATTTGAGATAATTGTGAGCAATTTCAATAATTAAGCAATATCTAGTAAAGTAGAAACAAATAAGGAGAAATTTTGCAAAAATCAATTTCATGATATTATTGGAATGTTTCACAAAACACCAAGGAGCAAGTGAAATTGGAGGTATTCTGAGATTTAGAAACTCTCCATTTCTCACCTATTAGTATTTGAAATATATTTGAAAGAACCAGTAACTTAGTAGCCACGAGATCTTTCCATGCCAATGACCGAAAATCATTTCTGGTAAGCTTGGACGTCAGAGAAAATTAATTTTGTGCGTTAATCGCAGTACGCCCTCTCTCGTCCCTTTCACTTAAGGATTCCCGGGTAAGCATTAAAGGACAAGTTCACCTTCATAAACATAAGGATTGAGAGAATGTAGCAATATTAGTAGAACACATCATTGAAAGTTTGAGGAAAATCAGACAATCCGTTCAAAAGTTATGAATTTTTGAAGTTTTTGTGCAGTACCCGCTGGATGAGAAGACTACTGCAGTGTATGAATAACTTAGATGTCACATGCGTACAACAATATAAGGAAAATATAAAGAGAATTTCACTAAATTCCATCTTTTGAAAAAAGTACACATTCCCCTGACTCGTTACCGACAAATGTTATGGGTAATATTATTCCCCCTGCCTTTAGAAAGAGGCAAGTCAAGTGCTCTTTTATTATGCGAAAAAAGTGAAAATATGTTGAATTTTCATTTACATTTTCTTTATACTGTTGTACGCATATGACTCACAAGCTGTAGTAGTCTCCTCATCCAGCGGTTCCAACACAAAAATTTAAAGAATTCATAACTTCTGCATCGATTGTCCAATTTTCCTCAAACTTTCACTGATGTGTTCTACTAATATTGTTGCATTTTCTCAATCCTTATGTTTATGAAGGTGAACTTGTCCTTTAAATCGATACTGATATCTCTTCCTATAGATCAGTCAGTGAGGTAACTGGTTCCACACAAAAGCCTTCAACGCGACCTTCGTAAAAGTACGACAACGCATGATCATGACCTAATTAGCATATCGATGTAGCTGTAGCCAATCAACTTGCAGAACTTCTCTGAAGGCTCATGGTACAATGTACAAGTCTATGTGACAGCTGCTTTTAAATACATCATCAATAGATCATAATTATTCAAGGGGATTTTTCAGAGACTATACTCAAGTTTGTCACACTGAGCTAAATACTGCTATTTGTTACAAGAATCCCAATACAATGATAAATTTACACAGCTGACACAAATTTCACTTTTGTTGATGACTTGGAAGTGATGTCCTTGCTGAAGGACAGGAGTCAGAGATTTGTAAAACATGGTTGCACAAAAGCTCACCATTGTGACAATCAACATTCGCCAACATTACCATCAATATCACGAAATAAACCAGCAATACAGCTGTTGATACACCGAATACAGTAACTGATTTGTACGTGTGTTCCATTTGAATGATTATGTTGATGTGTGAAATGATTAATTCACTGGAACGTGTAAAACATAACTCATAACACACACACACACAGTCACACACACATACACACACGCACGCGCGCGCGCACACACACACACACACACACACACACACACACACACATTATTAACGCGCCTATATGGTGGAAACCGAGGACCTGTTTTACCCACGAGAATTTTACCTCATAACCGAGGACCTGTGTGTCAGTAGGACTTGATCTTGATGGTGTACGTTGATCAGCCCTGGTAGAGCAACACTCAACTTTGGTTCATAGGTCATGGTAGGAGGGACATTACTCAAAATGTTTGAATAATGTATCTTTGAATAAACTTGGATCAGCTATATTGGTTATTGCTTGTGGTAAGGAATTCCAGTATCTGGTGGTTCTTGGGAAGAATGAATGTAGATGGAGATCAGTTCTGGAAGTAGGGAGCTCAATCTGCCGTTCAACTCCTGGTCCTTCTAAGTGGTTCAGGGTTGAATTCACCATGTCTCTTGTCAACCGAGGACTCATTGGTACATTACCATCTGACCGAGGACTTATTACAATAATGCTATTAAATTGAGGACCTAGTATACCAACATGTACCCCTACATGCAAAAGCATACAAAAAACAGACCGTTTTGAATGGCCTGCGTGTCGAGGATGTCCTCGGTTCTCTGTGCGTCCTCGGTTTAAATGTAAAGTTCGTTTCGTGTCCTCGTTTTACACCATGGGTAAGTGCATACACACACACACACACACACACACACACACACACACACGATCGCGATGATCGTCATACCGTGTAAACTCACACAGTAATAGAGTCACTCAGTGAAACATGTTCTGCATGGCTTGAGTTGCATTTATTTCCACAATAAATGATTCTACCATTGATGAAAAAACACAAAGAAAAACATGTAGGCCAACATAGCATTTTACTGTTTTATAAAGCTCCTTTTGATGAAATAAACAGATACTTTTGTATAAGCCATCGTCATAATATGGCCTGTAATGTTACCAGCCAGTACAATGATTTTTCTGATTCACCATTTTCTTTTTTCCCCCTCCACTTCCAAGTTTTTAAAATGATTTACAAATAAATGAATAATACCATTTGCTCTACCTTATTTGATACAACTTCACGAAGGTATGTTGAGAATGTTTTAAAAACCAGAAATACAGAAAAGTTTTGAGGACATAGGCATGAAAGTTAAGACCTACTCAAGAACTTATAATGTTAACATTAAGCTGAAACACCATGGAAATCACAAACATCTCTGCTTTCATGCTATTCTGGTTTCCAGACCCTTTGCCAACTGGTCTCCGAGTTGACAAAGTTGCCGACGCCCGACAGAGTCGCCGCCTTTGCCGGAGGCAAAAGCCCAAACCACCTAAACCTACTCCAGTTTTCGACGTTGAGGGCGTCAATATCCCGTATAGCAAATAATAGTACGAGCAGAGGGTCTGGAAGCCAAACTACTTTCAAGCACTCTTTAACTTTTAAATTTGGACAGAAGATATATCAATACACACCAAACTGTCAGTTTTGGAAGTAGCTACAAAAAAAAAAATCTAGTTTTCAGCTAAGTAAAAGCATAATTTTAGTAGTTCTGACAATCATGTATTGTTTGTGGCTTAATCAGGGCAAGGTGACAATGAAACCAATAAAACACAATAACAAATTTAAACCAATTACTCTTTCAAATATTTCTTGTTCCAGATTCAAGAAGGAAGCTTAATTTTGAAATAGACTGGAATACTCTCTGGATCAATGAGTCAATATTCTAATCTTTTACTGTCAATAAAAGCCATTGCTTGTATAAACAATCCTGTAATCTGACATCAATGACATCAATGACTGATGTAGAGCTTTATGGAATAGCAATTATAGTGATAACAATAACTTATTTTGATGGTGATTATACACTAAATGACAAAAATAGCAATATCCAGAATTATCTTGGTATGTTCCTCACCAGTAGTCATTATTACAGCACATACACAAGCATCATGTGTGATCTATAACTCGGTCTACTCCCACTTCGTCTAATAGCCATTTAGTCTCAACCCACATGGTCTAATCCCATTTCGTCTACAACCAGTTCGACTAATAACCATTTAGTCAAACTACCACTTAGCTTTATTACCAGTTGATCTACTTCCAGATGGGCTATGCCCATTTTGTCCATTAAATACCCACAGTTTATTAGACAAAATGGGGAAAAGTCCAAGGAGACAAAATAGCAATTAGACCATCTGGTCATTAGACGAAACAATAAATACCCAAAGTGGGCATTAGACCAAGTGAGAAGTAGACCAAACGGGCATTAGATGAAATTGATGGTAGACCAAATGAGTTAAGCCATAGTGGTGTGAGACTAACTGGGAAGTAGACCATCTGATATTAGACCAAGTGGCAATAAAACGCATCATGTCATCAACTACTAGCATTGTAAGTCACATTACAAAGTGAAAAGGTTACATCGATCAAAAAGTCCCAACAAAATGCATCCAACAAATCAGTAGTATTTGAGCTTTATTCATTCAGCACACTCTCTTAGATATGATGATTGAGCAATTGTAATTGGTGCCACAGAACATACAGAGACATGGTAAAAGCTATTGCAGCTGCGCACATATTATCATAAATGTTGAAATAATAGCATGTGTTTTTGTAGCAAGCTGAGAACAAGACTGAATTTAATGCACATCACAGACATTCAAAATATTTCATATCCTGACATCTATGCACATATTATGACATATACTAAATATATCAGTTTGCAGCCAGATAAAATTATCTTATCTGAAACTGAAACTGAAATATATCTAACAAGGGTCAATTAATGGTACAGGGATTGCGTTTGTCACTCACTCAGGGTGAAATATGATATCTTACAGAACACTTATAGCGATAAACAGCTTACCATTAATAATGCATACAGCAAGACATCGCACCAAACACTTATCACATGCACTATGCTATATACAATGGCATACATTCTGAATGGTATGACTGGTATATATACTTCAAATAAACGAGGTTAAAGAAGAACAGTGTGACAACTAGCCAAACATATTGACACAGGCCCTTAAAGGGAATGGCTAGTAACTGATAAGTGGGAATCAGTGGGAATGCTGGGGGATGATTGTTCCAATCCTTGTGGGATTCATTTAAGAGTACATTATATATCTATTGTTGTGTGAAAATTATTTGCTTCAGAATGGTCTCATATTCAAGTAATGTGCAGTTTAATGTTTCCAGGTTAGCATGCCTGTACAGTGACGGGGCATTAATCTGCACATTACTTGAATATGAGACCGTTCTGAAGCAAATACTTTTCACACAATAGATACAATACATACTCTTAAATGAGTCCCACAAGGATTGGAACAATCATCCCCCAGCATTCCCACTGATTCCCACTGATCATTTACTAGCCATCACCTTTAAGACTTCATCAATTGTGTACTTTAATAAGTAAACAGAAGTTAGGAGGCATTCGTTGCAAGTTCACATTAAAAAACTAGCACATAGTCTGAACAATGAATGCAAAATTCAATGGATCTCAATACAATCCATTTAGAATGCCAGTCAGCATCTATGAAAATTACTATCATGATCCGCATTCAAACAGAAACAAAAGCCTATTACATCAACTCAGGGAAATGGACCTAAATGTATTGTCATTCACCCATACACTCAGCAAGATGATTTGCACATGAAGAAAAACAAGAGACCCGCGGGTCTAGCGCTCACCTGAGTATCGCAAGTTCACCTTTCACACAGTCACTAATCTAAATTATTCACAGCTCTGCCAAAATTTGACGAGGCATTCTCAAGTGGAAGATGAAAATGTACAATAAGGGCCCAATTTTTTCAAGATTCCTTAATTTGGGGGAATTGGGGCCCCCTGGGGCCCTCTGGGTGGGGCATGGTGCCCAGTTTGATAAATTGAGATCCTGACCACCTAGGGATGCTACCTGCCAAGTTTGACAAAAATCCATCATGAGGTTTTCAGGAAGAAGATGAAAATGTACAATTCAGGCCTCCATTTGGACCCTTCCAACCACCCCCCCCCCCCCCACCCCCAAGAGGGGCACCCCTGGATCTCCTATGAACAAACTTGAAACTACAGTCATTACTGTACTCACTCATAGTATTATCTCAGCTCTATAACTTCTGATTCTAGAGAAGATTTTTAAAGATTCCTTCATTTGGGGGGTTTGGGCCCCCTGGGGGCCCCCTGGGCGGGGCATGGTGCCCATTTTAACAAATTGAGATCCTAACCCCCTAGGGATGCTACCTGCCAAGTTTGGTGAAAATGGGTCATGGGGTTCTCAAGAAGAAGATAAAAATGTACAATTTAGGCCCCATTAGGACCCCTCCTCACCCCCACCCCCCCCCCCCCCCCCCCCCCGGGTCCAAAGGGGGGCACCCCTGATTCTGCCATGAACAAACTTGAAACTACAGTCATCAATGTGCTAACTCATAGTATTAACCTAGCTCTATCACTTCTGGTTCTAGAGAAGAAGATTTTTGCGGATTCCTTAATTTTGGGGGGTTTGGGCCCCCTGGGGGCCCCCTGGGTGGGTCATGGTGCCCATTTTAACAAATGGAGTTCCTAACCCCCTAGGGATGCTACCTGCCAAGTTTGGTGAAAATGGGTCATGGAGTTCTCAAGAAGAAGATGAAAATGTACAATTTAGGCCCCATTAGAACCCTTCCCCACCCCCCTCCCCTGGGTCCCAAGGGGGGCACCCCTGATTCTGCCATGAACAAACTTGAAACTACAGTCATCAATGTACTAACTCATATTATTAACTTAGCTCTATCACTTCTGGTTCTAGAGAAGAAGATTTTTACAGATTCCTTAATTTTGGGGGGTTTGGGCCCCCCTGGGGGCCCCCTGGGTGGGGCATGGTGCCCATTTTAACAAATTGAGTTCCTAACCCCCTAGGGATGCTACCTGCCAAGTTTGATGAAAATCGGTCTAGGGGTTTTCAAGAAGAAGATGAAAATGTAAAAAGTTTACGCACGACGCACGACGCACGACGGACGACGGACGACGGACGACGGACGACGCACGACGCACGACGCACGACGGACGCCGGACGAAGGGCGATCACTTGAGCCTTTGGCTCAGGTGAGCTAAAAAACTATATTGTGCACCATTTGAGTGCATGAAACAAAAACATGAGTCACATGTGTATTATAATATGTCTACAGAATACATACAATCAGCAAGATTTCACAAAACTTTAAAGGACAAGTTCACCTTCATCGACATGTGGGTTCAGTGAATGCAGCAATATTAGTAGAACACAACAGTGAGAGTTTGAGCAAAATCGGACAATCCGTTAAAAAGTTATGAATTTTTGAAGGTTCTGCTCAGTCAAGACTGGATGAAAAGACTATAGCTTGTGATGTCACATGAGTACAACGACATAAAGAAAGAATAAAGAAAATTCAACATATTTCCATTTTTCTCCCATAACAAAAGAACACTCGACTTCTCTCTTTCAGGAGGCAGGGGGAATAATATTACCCCTAACATATGTCAGTAGCAAGTCGAAGAACTGTGCACTTTATTCAAAAAGTGAAGTTTTGTGAAATTTTCTTTTTATTTTCCTTATATAGTTGTACGCATGTGACATGTTTATACTGTAGTAGTCTTCTCTTCCAGCAGTGACTGCGCAGATACTTAAAATATTCGAAACTTTTGAACGGATAGTCCAATTTTCCTCAAACTTTCACTGATGTGTTCTACTAATATTGCTGCATTCTCTTAATTCTTATGTATATGAAGGTGGATTTGTCCTTTAATGGACAGCACACATCATGTATTTGGAACAAGATTTGATAGCAATAATAAAATTCTTCGCTTGGTTCAGCTGGAAGCATACAGCAAGTCTGTGTATTTTCACGTTCATGGTAATATACTGCCAATAGCTACAATAACTGTAAAGTTAAAAAGAAAACTGGCTCCACAAAAGATGTAGTGCTCATCACCAGTGTAATGTCCACAAAACTAATTTGCTGCCTTGCGGTCTAAAAGGCGCCCTCTTTTGGCAAACTGTAGAGAGAGAGAGAGTCTAAATCTCCACCCATCCATACACACCACACTGAAAGAGTTAGGATTCCAGAATGAACCAATGTTACATACACATAAAGGGTTCAAATACAATGTATCTCATGATAGCACAACAAATGGATTACTACCAGTATGTAATATGACTTTGCAAAAGCGCTGGTATTCATTAACATAAATATTTTCAAGTGTAAGTTGCATAATTATTATAAACTTTCCATCATGGGATTCAAGGAAGCGAATTTACTTCAAAGGAAGACAAAAGAATACATGACATAATGTTTCATTGTCGCCGCATGACATTTTCATGAATGGGAGCCAACGGCCTTATTCGCAGCATGAAATTGTTGCGAGTTGCCTCTAACATTCAAAGCATATAGCTATTAGGGTAGACAAGATATTTAGTGAGCATTTCCATTTTGCAAATCTCGGCTCTCACAAAATTTGTGAAATTAAAATGCACACGAACATTCCTCTTTTCCCAGTAGTGATTATAATTCATACACATCTTATTATGGCTACAGCATTTAGCCGTGAAACCTAAGATGTAAAGAAATTGACCGAGTTGAAAAACATAGTAATGAACAACTACAGATATTTCCTGAGATCTGTGCCCTAATTCATAACACAATGCAAACAAACTTGCAATAAATGAATGTCTACACAAATCATGTACAGCACAAAAAATGCTACGTCAAGTACTTTCCACGAAAAAAGGTATTAAAGCCGGTATGTAAGACTATGCTCTTGTGTCAAGGTTTTTGATGGCAAAACCAATTCAGATAAATTGTTCCAGGCTATGTCAATGGAACCACCTCTTGTACATCAATTCAAATTTTCTATCTCTTTGTGCTTTAATGTTACACTCTATATCTTAATTTCTATCAAAAAAGTTTTATCATTCATTCCTGATTCTTTAGAAGCATAGGGGTAATTTTCCTGTACAATCTGGCAAACATTTATTTTTTTCTTTTATATCATTGCTACCCACACAATCTCTTGTGTAGGTGTTTTCATCCACAGAAGGGTACAGGTTATCATTTGAAATATTATTCATCAGCTGAAATTGGCAATCAAATTCAATTTGGAAAATTATTCCCTAATAAGGTATAATAGAATACATCGTATTTTTCATTTGAGCAATTTAACCATTGTCTATTTCAGTTGAAGAATGATCAAAAGCCTCTGACTCCATAAATTTATAACTGGTCCTTCAAACTGGTATACTTTTTACCAGACTCAAGTGAAAGCTTGCCTGATATCGGTAAATTTTGCCATTTTTCTGATTTAGTGCTCAGATTAATGAGTGAATTCAGTTCCATTGAATCCTTCTCCATATCAGATATGCGGTACAATATAGAGAACTTTCCATGGTACTAGTATTGCACCAACAGGCAACATGAAGTTATACTGCACCAACAAGAGGGCAATATAAATTCATACTGCACCAAAAAGAGGGCAATATAAATTCATACTGCACCAAAAATAGGGCAAGATAAAGTTATTCAAAGCCAAAATAGCCCATGGTTTCCAGGCTACATTTCTAGATGTAGCATTTCACATGGTCAAGGAGGAGAATGACCAACAGGCACAGACTATGAGGCAGTCTGACTGGCCACTGAAAATTTAAGACCAGCTAGAATTAGAAAAGTCATTACAAAATAAATGTACATTTGCTAACAACCCACAATCTTCACTTGACTTGAATAACTTGAAAGATCTATAGCTACTATACCTTTAATTTGTGTAAAAACTAACTTCAAAAGTTTGATGAACTATAGGACAAACCAAAACCAGAAACTTAAAACCTCAGATTTTTTTTTTCTTTAGGCACAATCTGCTCTTTGTATCTGTCATGCCTTAAAGGAAAATTTCCCCTTCATGTTTTTCAAGTTGATATTAACATAATGAGGAATGGTGAATAAATTGGATATAGCTTGCATTTTTCATTTTGCCAATATTTAATTACTGTAAAAATCTTTGCCAAGCTGCAAAGCTTGTCATAACCTCTTACAGAACAAAGGTGCACTCATGGAACATATTCATTTCAAACTTTAAAATTTACAAACATTTTGTGAATGGTTTGCAAAAGCATATATTATTATCATCAGCGCATCCATATGTTACATCAAGCTAATGAGGATTGTGGGTTATACCTTTTGCATTAAGTGATTTGCAATTGGTGAGTGAATGAATGAAAATAAAGAACTGTCACGGTGATCTGACTTTACATCCAGTTCTAACATACATTTTTTTTCAATTAATATCATGTTCTTGTTCTCTGCTTAACAAACATCATTAAACTCTCCTCAAGGCGAGTGTTACATAGCATTAAACTAAAGCAACTTGAGCAATCGAGTGTAATTTTTCCCAAGCATAATCACCCATCGTTATGAGACATTTCTCCAATAGAGTTCTAACTACTTATTAACCCGTTGAGGACGGTTTGATTTTGCTACAACACGCATTTCCCATAGACACCTGCCCAAGTATACTCAGGACTCATCCTCAACGGGTTAATCTCGTTGCAGGGTGTGAACAGGGCAATCAGGTAGAATGTGAATGGGAAGTATTAGGAGGAGAAGGAGATCATTAAGCCAGCTTGGTCTTATTTCAGCATCCATTGCTCTAAAGCTTAACCCATTGAGGACAGACTGATTTTGTTCTAACACACATTTCCCAAAGACACTTGCCTGAGTATACTCAGACTAGTCCTCAACGGGTTACTCAATTGATACCTAGTAATGGGTCATAATGGAAGTTGACTGCCTAGAGATAAATTAGCATTATCACACATCACACTCCAATTTAGTGTCAAGAACACAAAGCCTAGTCATCCTTAATAAAGTTATAAAAGTGATCACCATCCTTAATAAGGTTTTAGAATTCATTGTCACCCTTGATAGGGTTATAAAATTTATCATTGCCCTTAACATAATAGAATTCATCTCAATAATGTCAAGAGAAAAGAGGTAAATTAAAGGACATCCAAAAACAAAGTATACAAAGTGGTCTTACGAAAAGGTGGGTATAATTTCTTCTTACCACTCTGTGTTTTTCATATCTCCGCCATTTCAAAACCAATTTTCAGCAAATAAACTTTGCTGTGCAGAGTTAATTCTTCATAGGGTTATCCGCCCTTTCATATTTTCAAAACAGATTTCTCATCATCTCACAAAAAAACAACAGTTAGAAACCTGAAGCCCTATGTGCACAAAAACTATTTCTTCCCTTTAATCTGGGTGCGTTGCACATAATTATAATACTGGGGGAAAAACATCCTTGAATAACAACTAGGATATAATGTATGAATAACAAACACATTGTTAACAGGATACAGGAAACATTAGTAGCACTTTATACACAATGAAAAGTGATATGAAGTGTTCTCAATTTCACTTTTTATTTCATATCATTGAATACAAAACTATCATAAAAAGGACGACCCACTACAAAGCCTGGTTCTCCATCCTATTTGATTATCCCTTAATGACTCGATGCATGCCTAGTTTAGATATACTCCTTCGACTAAATACATATACACCTGTAAGTGCCAGTAATAGAATCTACACTCTTCACCGATATATTATGAGTGCCACTTCACACGTTTGGAGAGAGAGGAAAGAAAAGAGAGGCATGTACGTCTAACATTGAATAAAGAGATCTGGGTATTTCCAGAGTAAAAGGGTAATTTTCAGGGATGTCATGTTATTTTCTGTTTCAATTGCTTTGCAATTAATACAAAAATATGAGCTTTTTAAAACACTCTTAATGAGGGATAACTTTGCCCCAAAACTGCATCAAACAAGCCATCTATTAGAATTTTTGCCAAAATGAAAATGTTTGATATATAATGCTGGACAGACATCGATGTACTAACACATGAATGTCAAGTAATTAGTGGTCAATGCCAATTTGTTATTTTTCAACTTATAATGATGAAAGAAAAAAGATAAGTACCATAACACTTACATTCCTTTGAACACTGTTTTTTATACCATCTCTAGAACTATATTGGTGAACATCTTATAAATGTGGACTGACCAAAATGTGACAGTTTTATAATGCAGGCTAATGAACATTGGAAACACAAAATAACCGGACATCCCTGTAAAATCCCTTCTACAGTGCACTCCTGTTAAAACAAACACGGTAACAAAATTCCGGTTAAAACAAAATAAAAATTCATCCCACACCATCATCGGCTCTATGTACATTTATCGTTTATATTATGTTCCGGTATAAAGAAATCTTGATATAAAAAAGAAAACTGTCAGTCCCAAGGAATTTGTTATAACAGGAGTCCACTATAGACCGATTCTGTGACACGCTATGTGTATTTTTGGCATGGGCGCAGCCATAGTTGGTGTCTTAGCCGACCCCCCCTTCCCACTCCCCACCCCTCTCCCTACATTAGCACGCGCGCAGAATGAAAAACTGCTTTAGCCAATGGGCGTCTCGTACTGAGTGCGCGAATGCTTGCTTAGTGCACGAACCTTTGTTACAAGTGTGTGATAAACATGTTGCCCGGGGTGGGGGAGAGCAGGGGGGGTCGGCTCAGACACCCACTATGGCCGCGCCCAGTGCCATGAAATGTCTGCTGCCCTCAACGAACCCGAATCGGTCTATAGCACATTGCGAAAGCGTTCATCCACTGCAGACACCTGCCCCAGTATAAAATTGTACTTGGGACCAGTCTATCAAGGGCTTAACATACCAGAATCTTGTGACATAGACTGTTTTCAATAGACAAGGTTCCGTGACGTCAAATGACGTGTTGACTGAGGGGCAAAAACTAATCATGTGCATATCAAGTGCATTGCTCTAGTGTATTGTACGTGTACCACATACCCACCTGCCTTTTATGGGACATGAGAATGATGCCACACTTAGTATGTGCTTACCCATGTATAGGGAGCCCTCACAGTCTTTTCCCCTGAGCCTACATGTAAGCCAATGGTGTCATTGAAACTTCCTCTATAGGCAGTACACATTGACACTGTAAGAAGCGGGTAGGTGGTAAAAACATAATCAAAGTTGTAAATCAAACAGGGAGAGCGAAATACAAGCAACTTAATGGAGTGTATACATAAACAGCGCGATGGCAAAACCAGGTCATTAAAACAGCATTTAAAACATTTTTTAAAGTACAATGTAAGTCCGTCATCAAATAGAGCAGACGAACCTTTAACCCATTGAGGATGAGTTCCAAGAATACTCAGGCAGGTATCTATGGGAAATGCGTGTTGTAGCAAAATCAAATCGTACTCAACGTTTTAAATTGATACCGTACTTCATTTGTTACATAACAAGTGCTCAATATTCTTGAAGTTGTGTGATTCAAAGTACCTGTATGCCACATATTCTTGCTCTTTTCTTTGTTTTAAGAGGCTCTACTTGCAAGTTAACACAAATAGAGTTAACCCTTTCTGCAATTGAGCAATTCATTTCTATATCAGTATGTCACGACAAGAATGTATTATGGACCTCTCATCACAATCTTAGATTAGAGTAATAAGGTGCAAAGATTAAGAAAGCAAACAACTATGTGCTTGACACTTCATATGCTGAACGTGACTTTCTGCACATAATACTTCCAGTATAACAAATAGTGTACACAGTGCTTTTTACATTGCATGTTCAGCCATCCGACTAAATCACACACAAGATCGTTACTATTACTATCCCGGTCTCTTTGTTTTTCACTATTTTAGTAATATATGGAAAGTGGGCACCAAGAACTGACTCATACTGGAATGAGGAATTGTTCATACAAGAATCTATGTGGTGCTTAGATTGCACTTTTCTTTATTCATGTATTTTGAGCCTTCAAATCTCATTAGACAAGATATTATGTTTGTTGTCGTGATATTCAACAGATTGATGCAGGAATTTCAGCTCTGAAATGCCCTCACAGTAATATGCTCAAGATGCAAGACAAAAATAGGAAACTTGAAAAAATTCAAGTTTAAATGAACTGAAAAAAATGACAACCCAGAATTGATAAATACTCAGGAACTGATAGATAATCACTTCAAATCAGAAGGTGTGGCTTACAACTTTCCATTAAACAATTCTATCAAGGGAAATTAGAAGAAACAAATTAAATCTACTGCACATTAATCTTGATACTGCACACTTCTCATATTATTGGAGGTTCACAAATCTGACACTGGCAAGTAATATCTGTATACTGGTCACAATTTTGATATTAAAGTATACAACATTATAACAAAAGAAACAAATAATAACTTATGTTTGAACATCACTGATTCTGTGTCTATACAAAATGTGAATAAAGGAGTTACACTAATCATATCACTTAAATAAAGACCATAAAGATCTGTTTACAGTTTCTATCACATTACAAACACTGCTGCAACAAGCACTTTTTAACTTGCCCTTCGACATTGCAATATTTCTATAAATGCAATAATGTGCACACCCTCTACCAATGTTTACACACACATACGTGAGCTGTACAACGACACAAGACACAGACCACAACCTTTAACTCCAAAGCTTACATGGTGTACCTGCAATAGCAATCTCCATATAAATTTATGGTGTTACTGCCTCATTCTACCAGCCTTGTTTAAAAGGCCTACTCTTGACATTGAACACCTGTGCTTACAATAGAATACATCGTATCTTTCTCTTTTTTTTTGCACAAATAGACTTCCTCAACACTGCATTACTGTGTACATGTCAAAAAGCTACTGAAGAAGGAAATAAAACAATAAGAAAAGGGCATGGTGTGTTAGGAGAGGAGCTTTAAAGGGATGGTACAGTTTTGGTTGAGATGGGGCTTCAGGCTTCCAACATTTTTTGATGATGACTTTTTGAAAAAAAAAAATGAAAAACTTCTTATGAAGTGTATAATCAGTCAAAGGAATTCAAAGTTTATTTGATGAAGATTGCTTTTGAAATGGCTGAGATATCCAAAACAAAGCAATCCTAATTAAAGATGGGACACATTTTTTAATGAGGATCGCTTTGATTTTATTTTGATTTTTGGATATAAGTATGTATATCCAGGCATTTCAAAACCAATTTTTATCAAATACACTTTGATTTCCTTTTAGAATTGTATACTCTTGGACCTTTCATAAAGTGGTTTTGAAATATCTCACACACAAAAAAGTAGAAGTTAAGAGCTGAATCTTCACCTCATCCAATACTCTACCATCCCTTTAATGTTCTAAAGACAATCTGGGATTCTCATGACCTGTGAGGCCAGAGGTCAAAAATGTCAAGCTGATTAACAGCCAGCCAGGATTACATCTTGCACAGCCTCACTGTGAAGTTCATTAACCCTTGTGCACCTGCTTTGAACAGTTTGTCTGAATGACAAACTGATTGTGATACATGACGTACTTTAGCCTCTCCATCACCCATAATACACATGCGTGCTGTTTTCTAGAATATTTACAGTTCCAGGGTCCCATTTCATAAAGCTGTTCTTAAAGTTACGAACAGCTTAGGAACAACTGGTGATCAGTTCTGATGTGCTATGTATACTTATCAGAATTTCAATAATTCAGCACAAGAACTGATCACCAGTTGCTCTGAGGTCGTTCGTAACTTTAAGAACAGCTTTATGAAATACCCCCTTGTTACCTATCAATTTACTTTACGATCTATGAGATCACATACAACTCTTCTGCACTTGTGCTGATCAAATATTTACACATTTCTTTAATTATTGGGCATTCCAGAAGGAAGTTGTTAAGTTTAATATTGTAATTTATTCATAGGCATTCATGGTAAAGAATACTATCAGCTTGGGAATCTACATGTAGTACCAATTGTAGACACAAGTTTGCCCGTTAGAATAAAAGAGAAGGATTGAAATACATGAAGATACTTGAACACAAAAGGACTTTTTACATTAAGTTCCAATACCTGGGAAAGGTCAAATGGGGTGTTGCAAGATGATGCCTTCAAGAGTTGTATTTCCTATTTCAGTGGTTTGCATTGTTTGCTACTTCTGACCTAATTATTACTCCCTGTGATCAAACTTTTTGCAAGAATTGGCTGCAAGACATTTTTTTTTTCTTTTGATTTTTTTTTTTTTTTTTTTTTTTGGGGGGGGGGGTGTTTTGATTCTATTCATGTATTTGGTTGATTAGGTGCAGGTAACTTGGTACAGACACTCTTAATTCCAAAGAATACCAATATTTCATCTTGTTCAACTGAATTTATAGTACCCTCACATGAATGTTTAATCTAAAGATAACTGAAGGACCAAACTTGGTACCAAAGACATTGAGGCCATTCTCCATGGCAACACAACACCCACTTGGGAAGTAGGGTCAGCTACAATTGTACAGGATTCTACATCACTGTGCTATAATGTACACAATGACAGAATGGCATGTGACCTTAATGCAGACTACCCCTGCACTGACACACTGGAATTTTAATTGGTTTAATTACCCTACTTACCACCACTGGCGACTGAATTTTCTGCCTACTTTACTATACAATTGTCTCAACATTCACAGATCACCTCATCTTGCAGATAAACCAATAATTCTTTTTCTTGCTGTCTGCCGTGACTTTCCAACAATATGAATTCACGGGTGACACAGCATTTGCTCCATTAACAGTTGCTCCAGTGTTATTTTCTCGTAAAGGACTTACTGTTAGGGTTAGAGTTGTGATAGGGTTTTTGGTTTAGTTTGATATGAGGATTAGGATTAGGGTTAGTGTTATGTTAGGTAAAATTCATGTTTGGCTTTATAGTTATAGCTTGCAGATATTTCATAGCTGCAATCGTCACAGGAGCAAATGCCATGGAACCTAATTGATAAGTATGAAAAGTCTATAAGAGCTAGTGTGTACACTGAAACAAACTGAGAAAACTCTACTCTGTTACTATTTTAAAGTATTTCAAAACTCTTTTACGTGAATAGTGCATGCAGCTATTTGAAAGAGAAGTGTAGATTTCAGAGAGACGTGGGAAAGAGCAGTTAACCCTTTTGGCACTGCTGATGTCAGATACCATTAACTTCACATACAGCATGGTTGACGACGGTGCTGGTAGAGTTAAAATTTAGTAGTTTCACTCTTGGAGCGAGCCTTCGGCTTTGGGGGTCCTTTGGGCGGGGAGCTCAGGGTGTCGTCGCGACCATCATGTGACAAGTTGCTGTCAGTCAGCTTACGCCTGATGGTGGGCGGGGCCACTGGCCGGGATGGTTTCTGCTGGACCGAGATCTGGGCCGGGGAATCCTGCTCCCCTACTGGAATCGTCTCCAGTGGAGGTGGTCTGGGTGGGCGTGGCCCACCTCCACCTCCCGGTGATTCTTTGCTGTCTGCACGAGTAAGGGGCGTCGGCTTCTTGCTAGCTTTGTTGACCACGCTGTAGACGGGTTCAGCATATGCTGCTGAACCTGGAGGAGGGGGAGGGGGTTGTCCCGGTCTCGACGCCAGAGATTTACCAGTCTCCGTTGGTGCATCGATCCTCAGATCCTCATAATCCAGGTTGCCGTTGTATGTGTAGTCATTGTATTCTTCCGGGGTGGGGTAGTGATCATCGTAAGATGGCACGGCTTCCGCTTTACCCTGGAGTTCCAGCTGAGGGTCTTTCCCTTGCCTGGTCTCTTCTTGTTTGCCGCTGTCTGTGTCATCCAGGTTTGTGAGGGACTGTGGGGAAGCAAGAAGGGACAGAAAACCCTCACCATCTGAGGACAGATTGCCCAGCGATGTCTTTGGGAACACAAAGTTCTGGCGGAGAGCATAATGCTCCCGGATTTTAAACTTCATAAAGTTTTTCACAACTAGCAGGGAATATGTGTGGTCAAGTCTTGAGTACAAAATACCTTGCATACCTGTATAGTCTGGCAATAACACTTCGAAGATGTAATCAACAAGATTGCTATGCTTCATATTTGTTCTCTCCAGTAATTTTTGATACTTCTCCTTCATTTGCAGATCTTCATCACTTGTTTCTGGGGCTGTGTCGGCCACCTCTTCAGGACCGTTTTCTGTCTCCTTACTCTCTGTGCCATTCTCAATCCACATCCTGCAGATTTCTTGAGCCACATCCTCCCTGATCTCTAGCACACTGACATCTTCCAAGAGTTCAAACAGACTGATGCACCACATTCCGTTTGGTTCTTCCTCAGAGTTCGCACTCAAAAATGTTGACAGTGTTTTCACATTGAGAGCATACATTACGAGAGAATCCCCTTTCACCCGACGGTACATCTTGGTTCCTTTCTTCAGGGTGCTATACCTAATATCGATTGACCTCAAACTGACCTCAGAGAATGAATCAGAAGTGAGGCGCCCATCGGGTCCAAACAGGAAGTCATAGAAAGAAACATTTTTCTCCCGAAGATCCTGATAGGCACTTTGCACATCATCCGTTGCCATGGTGACAATTGATGCCCTCTGCTTCACTATGTACAGCAAGAATCTCACAGAGTTGCCTGCATGGCTCAGTGGATACCTGTGTGCACAAAACCAACAAAATAACTTTTACTTGACACTGATATCAAAGCTTACAATATCATGCCAAAATATAATTATTGCAAGCTTTTGATACTTGATACGATTCCTTTCATGAGATGTGAAAGCCAGCTATTGCCTTGATGGGCAAATTCGTCCTTGCTTAACACTTGTGCCCATCTGGCAATTAAAGACCGCTAAGAATAACTGTCGGGCAGATGAGCTAACTTAACCCTAACTAGGCTGGGCTATTTAGGTAGTTGATAGAGCCGGGGGGGGGGGGGGGGGGGGGGGGGCCTAGATCTCGGCCGTCGACCGTGCGATCGCAACGAAAATTGGCACACACGTTGCCTATGATGTAATCTCAAATACCTTGAAGTTAAATTTTTAAAAAAATATCATTTATGCTAAATTATGCTAATTTATGTATAATGATGCATGAAATCAGACTATTTGGTATAAATCACAAAATAAAGCTCAAAACAGGCACATTTTTTGTGTAAATATTCTTTTTAGTGTTCTTAGCAAATGTAATTTAAAAAAAATTGTGATATCAGAAAAAATTCCTAAGTATTTCATTGTTTTTGGAATTTCTTATGTATTTCTGTTTTTTCGACTTTATGTTTTTCGTTGTTTTTTCGATGAAATTTGTGCGCGACATCGCTCCGAACAAGAAAATATGTTATTCATTGATTTTAATCTATAAAACACCAAAATAATCATGCTTTTATGAAATTTGCCTGTAAGCACAGTTTGCATTGAAATTGTACACGAATTCACGTTTTTTGAGCAATTTTTGGTCTGACATGCATGTACATATTTATGCGTAACTTCAAAACCACACACCCGGGTGTCGCAAATTTGGTGTCAAAAGATGCGGGAGACTTGAAAGAAAAAAGTCATGAAACGTCACAGCGATAGCTTTTTGCGATTGCGATACATTGCGCG